>NW_027035674.1:0-11255 GCF_034236695.1 Oncorhynchus nerka
CTTTAGATGACACAGGACATACTTCCTTTAGATGATACAGGACAGACTTCCTTTAGATGATACAGGACAGACACGGACTTCCTTTAGATGATACAGCACAGACACTGACTTCCTTTAGATCATACAGGACAGACACTGACTTCCTTTAGATGACACAGGACAGACACTGACTTCCTTTAGATGATACAGGACAGACTTCCTTTAAATGATACAGGACAGACTTCCTTTAGATGATACAGGACAGGGACAGACTTCCTTTAGATGATACAGTACATACTTCCTTTAGATGATACAAGACAGACTTCCTTTAGATGATACAGGACAGACACGGACTTCCTTTAGATGACACAGGACAGACACTGACTTCCTTTAGATGATACAGCACAGACACTGACTTCCTTTAGATGATAAAGGACAGACACAGACTTCCTTTAGATGATACAGGACAGACACAGACTTCCTTTAGATGATACAGGACAGACTTCCTTTAGATGATACAGGACAGACTTCCTTTAGATGATACAGGACAGACTTCCTTTAGATGATACAGGACAGACTTCCTTTAGATGATACAGGACATGCACAGACTTCCTTTAGATGATACAGGACAGGCACAGACTTCCTTTAGATGATACAGGACAGGCACAGACTTCCTTTAGATGATACAGGACAGACTTCCTTTAGATGATACAGGACAGACTTCCTTTAGATGATACAGCACAGACACTGACTTCCTTTAGATGACACAGGACATACTTCCTTTAGATGATACAGGACAGACTTCCTTTAGATGATACAGGACAGACACGGACTTCCTTTAGATGATACAGCACAGACACTGACTTCCTTTAGATCATACACGACAGACTTCCTTTAGATCATACAGGACAGACACTGACTTCCTTTAGATGACACAGGACAGACACTGACTTCCTTTAGATGATACAGGACAGACTTCCTTTAAATGATACAGGACAGACTTCCTTTAGATGATACAGGACAGGGACAGACTTCCTTTAGATGATACAGAGCACATACTTTTATGATACAAGACAGACTTCCTTTAGCTGATACAGGACAGACACGACTTCCTTTAGATGACACAGGACAGACACTGACTTCCTTAGAGATACAGCACAGACACTGACTTCTCTTTAGATGATAAAGGACAGACACAGACTTCCTTTAGATGATACAGGACAGACACAGACTTCCTTAGATGATACAGGACAGACTTTAGATGATACAGGACAGACTTCCTTTAGATGATACGGGACAGGGACAGACTTGCTTTAGATGATACAGGACAGACTTCCTTTAGATGATACAGGACAGGGACTGAGACTTCCTTAGATGATACAGGACATACTTCCTTTAGATGATACAGACAGGGACAGACTTCCTTAGATGATACAGGACATACTTCCTTTAGATGATACAGGACATACTTTAGATGATACAGGACAGGGACAGACTTCCTTTTAGATGACATAGGACAGACACTGACTTCCTTAGATGATACAGCACAGACACTGACTTCCTTTAGATGATACAGGACAGACACAGACTTCCTTAGATGATACAGGACAGACTTCTTTAGATGATACAGGACAGACTTCCTTAGTTGATACAGGACATACTTCCTTTAGATGATACAGGACATGCACAGACTCCTTTAGATGATACAGGACAGGGGACAGACTTCCTTAGATGATACAGGACATACTTCCTTTAGATGATACAGGACAGGGACAGACTTCCTTAGATGATACAGGACATACTTCCTTTAGATGATACAGGACAGACTTCCTTTAGATGATACAGGACAGACTTCCTTTAGATGATACAGGACAGACACGGACTTCCTTTAGATGACATAGGACAGACACTGACTTCCTTTAGATGATACAGCACAGACACTGACTTCCTTTAGATGATACAGGACAGACACAGACTTCCTTTAGATGATACAGGACAGACTTCCTTTAGATGATACAGGACATGCACATACTTCCTTTATTTGATACAGGACATGCACAGACTTCCTTTATATGATACAGGACAGGCACAGACTTCCTTTAGATGATACAGGACAGGGGCACAGACTTCCTTTAGATGATACAGGACATGCACATACTTTAGATGATACAGGACAGACTTCCTTTAGATGATACAGGACAGACTTCCTTTAGATGATACAGGACAGACTTCCTTTAGATGATACAGGACATACTTCCTTTAGATGATACAGGACAGACTTCCTTTAGATGATACATGACAGACTTCCTTTAGATCATACAGGACAGACACTGACTTCCTTTAGATGACACAGGACAGACACTGACTTCCTTTAGATGATACAGGACAGACTTCCTTTAGATGATACAGGACAGACTTCCTTTAGATGATACGGGACAGGGACAGACTTCCTTTAGATGATACAGGACATACTTCCTTTAGATGATACAGGACAGGGACAGACTTCCTGTAGATGATACAGGACATACTTCCTTTAGATGATACAGGACAGACACGGACTTCCTTTAGATGACATAGGACAGACACTGACTTCCTTTAGATGATACAGCACAGACACTGACTTCCTTTAGATGATACAGGACAGACACAGACTTCCTTTAGATGATACAGGACAGACTTCCTTTAGATGATACAGGACATGCACATACTTCCTTTATTTGATACAGGACATGCACAGACTTCCTTTATATGATACAGGACAGGCACAGACTTCCTTTAGATGATACAGGACAGGCACAGACTTCCTTTAGATGATACAGGACATGCACATACTTCCTTTAGATGATACAGGACAGACTTCCTTTAGATGATACAGGACAGACTTCCTTTAGATGATACAGGACAGACTTCCTTTAGATGATACAGGACAGACTTCCTTTAGATGATACAGGACAGACTTCCTTTAGATGATACATGACAGACTTCCTTTAGATCATACAGGACAGACACTGACTTCCTTTAGATGACACAGGACAGACACTGACTTCCTTTAGATGATACAGGACAGACTTCCTTTAGATGATACAGGACAGACTTCCTTTAGATGATACGGGACAGGGACAGACTTCCTTTCGATGATACAGGACATACTTCCTTTAGATGATACAGGACAGGGACAGACTTCCTGTAGATGATACAGGACATACTTCCTTTAGATGATACAGGACAGACTTCCTTTAGATGATACAGGACAGACACGGACTTCCTTTAGATGACATAGGACAGACACTGACTTCCTTTAGATGATACAGCACAGACACTGACTTCCTTTAGATGATACAGGACAGACACAGACTTCCTTTAGATGATACAGGACAGACTTCCTTTAGATGATACAGGACAGACTTCCTTTAGTTGATACAGGACATACTTCCTTTAGATGATACAGGACATGCACAGACTTCCTTTAGATGATACAGGACAGGCACAGACTTCCTTTAGATGATACAGGACATACTTCCTTTAGATGATACAGGACAGGGACAGACTTCCTTTAGATGATACAGGACATACTTCCTTTAGATGATACAGGACAGACTTCCTTTAGATGATACAGGACAGACTTCCTTTAGATGACAGCAGGACAGACACGGACTTCCTTTAGATGACATAGGACAGACACTGACTTCCTTTAGATGATACAGGACAGACACAGACTTCCTTTAGATGATACAGGACAGACTTCCTTTAGATGATACAGGACAGACTTCCTTTAGATGATACAGGACAGACTTCCTTTAGATGAAACAGAACAGACTTCCTTTAGATGATACAGAACAGACTTCCTTTAGATGATACAGAACAGACTTCCTTTAGATGATACAGGACAGTCTTCCTTTAGATGATACAGAACATACTTCCTTTAAATGATACAGGACAGACACTGACTTCCTTTAGATGATACAGGACAGACTTCCTTTAGATGATACAGGACAGACACTGACTTCCTTTAGATGATACAGGACAGACTTCCTTTAGATGATACAGGACAGACTTCCTTTAGATGATACAGGACAGACTTCTTTTAGATGATACAGGACAGACTTCCTGTAGATGATACAGGACAGACACTGACTTCCTTTAGATGATACAGAACAGACTTCCTTTAGATGATACAGGACAGACACTGACTTCCTTTAGATGATACAGGACAGACTTCCTTTAGATGATACAGGACAGACACTGACTTCCTTTAGATGATACAGGACAGACTTCCTTAGATGATACAGAACAGACTTCCTTTAGATGATACAGAACATACTTCCTTTAAATGATACAGGACAGACACTGACTTCCTTTAGATGATACAGGACAGACACAGACTTCCTTTAGATGATACAGGACATACTTCGTTTAGATGATACAGGACATACTTCCTTTAGATGATACAGAACAGACTTCCTTTAGATGATACAGGACAGACTTCCTTTAGATGATACAGGACAGACTTTTAGATGATACAGGACAGACTTCCTTTAGATAATACAGGACAGACTTCCTTTAGGTGATACAGGACAGACACTGACTTCCTTTAGATGATACAGGACAGACTTCCTTTAGATGATACAGGACAGACACTGACTTCCTTTAGATGATACAGGACAGACTTCCTTTAGATGATACAGGACAGACACTGACTTCCTTTAGATGACACAGGACAGACTTTCTTTAGATGATACAGGACAGATACTGACTTCCTTTAGATGACACAGGACAGACTTCCTTTAGATGATACAGGACAGACACTGACTTCTTTTAGATGACACAGGACAGACTTTCTTTAGATGATACAGGACAGACACTGACTTCCTTTAGATGACACAGGACAGACTTTCTTTAGATGATACAGGACAGACACTGACTTCCTTTAGATGACACAGGACAGACTTCCTTTAGATGATACAGGACAGACACTGACTTCCTTTAGATGATACAGGACAGACTTCCTTTAGATGATACAGAACAGACTTCCTTTAGATGATACAGAACATACTTCCTTTAAATGATACAGGACAGACACTGACTTCCTTTAGATGATACAGGACATACTTCGTTTAGATGATACAGGACATACTTCCTTTAGATGATACAGAACAGACTTCCTTTAGATGATACAGGACAGACTTCCTTTAGATGATACAGGACAGACTTCCTTTAGATGATACAGGACAGACTTCCTTTAGATAATACAGGACAGACTTCCTTTAGGTGATACAGGACAGACACTGACTTCCTTTAGATGATACAGGACAGACTTCCTTTAGATGATACAGGACAGAAACTGACTTCCTTTAGATGATACAGGACAGACTTCCTTTAGATGATACAGGACAGACACTGACTTCCTTTAGATGACACAGGACAGACTTTCTTTAGATGATACAGGACAGACACTGACTTCCTTTAGATGACACAGGACAGACTTCCTTTAGATGATACAGGACAGACACTGACTTCTTTTAGATGACACAGGACAGACTTTCTTTAGATGATACAGGACAGACACTGACTTCCTTTAGATGACACAGGACAGACTTTCTTTAGATGATACAGGACAGACACTGACTTCCTTTAGATGACACAGGACAGACTTCCTTTAGATGATACAGGACAGACACTGACTTCCTTTAGATGACACAGGACAGACACTGACTTATTTTAGATGACACAGGACAGACACTGACTTCCTTTAGATGATACAGCACAGACTGTCACGTAGAGTAGGCCAGAAGGCTAAACTAGATAACCTAACCTCTATCAAAATAAAAAGATGGCGGAGCCGCAAAAGTTATTCTGTGCAAGGGTGTTTATTTACAAGTGATTCCGGAACAAAAAAACAACAGTACTGCCATCAACGTCTACCTTATGGGACAGCTTAAAAACAATGCTGCCCCATCCACAGCTCAATCCAAAATGCCTTTTTTCCTGACTGAAAGAGAGGCTCTCTTTTGTAGGGCTAGCCCCTCCCCTCAGAACAATTAACCCTCATTAATTAATCAATTAACAATACAAACCTACATTTTCCATGAACTAAACATACTAAAGGATATACATTGCAACACGGTTTTAAACAATATCACAACATAACATTTACAACATTACATCACTACTGACAATATCTTTCAATATGCCCATATGCAATAATGAGCCATTTGGGACAGGCACTATAAAGCCAACCCAATTCCCTTAGCTCGGGTCCTTTTCCAGCATACCCGGAAGCTACAGAGATGGAGAGAGAGGAACAGAACAAACAAACAATGCGCTCATCCACAACATTGATAAGTATAATAATTATTGTATCTCTCAAATATGAACATTGACAAGTGTGAAATGCATGCACCAAGACAGAAGTCAATTTGTGTGTCGACCCACATTGTTAACTTATGGTATAATGGCGCAGGGAGGAGTGATTAATATGTGTGTGCGTTAAAGAACCAAATGCTGCCCGCGGCCAGTGACGGACTTCTACGTCACACAGACACAGACTTCCTTTAGATGATACAGGACAGACTTCCTTTAGATGATACAGGACAGACTTCCTTTAGATGATACAGGACAGACTTCTTTTATTTGATACAGGACAGACTTCCTTTAGATGATACAGGACAGACACTGACTTCCTTTAGATGATACAGGACAGACTTCCTTTAGATGATACAGGACAGACACTGACTTCCTTTAGATGATACAGGACATACTTCCTTTAGATGATACAGGACAGACACTGACTTCCTTTACGTGATACAGGACAGACTTCCTTTAGATGATACAGGACAGACACTGACTTCCTTTACGTGATACAGGACAGACTTCCTTTAGATGATACAGGACAGACTTCCTTTAGATGATACAGGACAGACTTCCTTTAGATGATACAGGACAGACTTCCTTTAGATGATACAGGACAGACTTCCTTTAGATGATACAGGACAGACTTCCTTTATTTGATACAGGACAGACTTCCTTTAGATGATACAGAACAGACTTCCTTTAGATGATACAGGACAGACACTGACTTCCTTTAGATGATACAGAACAGACTTCCTTTAGATGATACAGGACAGACACTGACTTCCTTTAGATGATACAGGACAGACTTCCTTTAGATGATACAGGACAGACACTGACTTCCTTTACGTGATACAGGACAGACTTCCTTTAGATGATACAGGACAGACACTGACTTCCTTTACGTGATAGAGGACAGACTTCCTTTAGATGATACAGGACAGACTTCCTTTAGATGATACAGGACAGACACTGACTTCCTTTAGATGATACAGGACAGACACTGACTTCCTTTAGATGACACAGGACAGACTTCCTTTAGATGATACAGGACAGACTTCCTTTAGATGATACAGGACATGCACAGACTTCCTTAAGATGATACAGGACAGGCACATACTTCCTTTAGATGATACAGGACATGCACAGTCTTCCTTTAGATGATACAGAACAGACTTCCTTTAGATGATACAGGACAGACACTGACTTCCTTTAGATGATACAGGACAGACTTCCTTTAGATGATACAGGACAGACACTGACTTCCTTTACGTGATACAGGACAGACTTCCTTTAGATGATACAGGACAGACTTCCTTTAGATGATACAGGACAGACACTGACTTCCTTTACGTGATACAGGACATACTTCCTTTAGATGATACAGGACAGACTTCCTTTAGATGATACAGGACAGACACTGACTTCCTTTAGATGATACAGGACAGACACTGACTTCCTTTAGATGACACAGGACAGACTTCCTTTAGATGATACACGACAGACTTCCTTTAGATGATACAGGACAGACTTCCTTTAGATGATACAGGACATGCACAGACTTCCTTAAGATGATACAGGACAGGCACATACTTCCTTTAGATGATACAGGACATGCACAGTCTTCCTTTAGATGATACAGGACAGACTTCCTTTAGATGATACAGGACAGACTTCCTTTAGATGATACAGGACAGACTTCCTTTAGATGATACAGGACAGACTTCCTTTAGATGATACAGAACAGACTTCCTTTAGATGATACAGAACAGACTTCCTTTAGATGATACAGGACAGACTTCCTTTAGATGATACAGGACAGACTTCCTTTAGATGATACAGAACAGACTTCCTTTAGATGATACAGGACAGACTTCCTTTAGATGATAAAGGACAGACTTCCTTTAGATGATACAGGACAGACTTCCTTTAGATGATACAGCACAGACACTGACTTCCTTTACGTGATACAGGACAGACTTCCTTTAGATGATACACGACAGACTTCCTTTAGATGATACAGGACAGACACTGACTTCCTTTAGATGATACAGTACAGACGCTGACTTCCTTTAGATGATACAGGACAGACTTCCTTTAGATGACACAGGACAGACTTCCTTTAGATGATACACGACAGACTTCCTTTAGATGATACAGGACATGCACAGACTTCCTTTAGATGATACAGAACAGACTTCCTTTAGATGATACAGAACAGACTTCCTTTAGATGATACAGGACAGATTTCCTTTAGATGATACAGGACAGACTTCCTTTAGATGATAAAGGACAGACTTCCTTTAGATGATACAGGACAGACTTCCTTTAGATGATACAGCACAGACACTGACTTCCTTTAGATGATACAGGACATACTTCCTTTAGATGACACAGGACAGACTTCCTTTAGATGATACAGGACATGCACAGACTTCCTTTAGATGATACAGAACAGACTTCCTTTAGATGATACAGGACAGACTTCCTTTAGATGATACAGGACAGACTTCCTTTAGATGATACAGGACAGACTTCCTTTAGATGACACAGGACAGACACTGACTTCCTTTAGATGACACAGCACAGACTTCCTTTAGATGATACAGGACAGACTTCCTTTAGATGATACAGGACAGACTTCCTTTAGATGATACAGGACAGACTTCATTTAGATGATACAGGACAGACTTCCTTTAGATGATACAGGACAGACACTGACTTCCTTTAGATGATACAGTACAGACGCTGACTTCCTTTAGATGATACAGGACAGACTTCCTTTAGATGACACAGGACAGACTTCCTTTAGATGATACACGACAGACTTCCTTTAGATGATACAGGACATGCACAGACTTCCTTTAGATGATACAGAACAGACTTCCTTTAGATGATACAGAACAGACTTCCTTTAGATGATACAGGACAGATTTCCTTTAGATGATACAGGACAGACTTCCTTTAGATGATAAAGGACAGACTTCCTTTAGATGATACAGGACAGACTTCCTTTAGATGATACAGCACAGACACTGACTTCCTTTAGATGATACAGGACATACTTCCTTTAGATGACACAGGACAGACTTCCTTTAGATGATACAGGACATGCACAGACTTCCTTTAGATGATACAGAACAGACTTCCTTTAGATGATACAGGACAGACTTCCTTTAGATGATACAGGACAGACTTCCTTTAGATGATACAGGACAGACTTCCTTTAGATGACACAGGACAGACACTGACTTCCTTTAGATGACACAGCACAGACTTCCTTTAGATACAGACAGACTTCCTTTAGATGATACAGGACAGACTTCCTTTAGATGATACAGGACAGACTTCATTTAGATGATACAGGACAGACACTGACTTCCTTTAGATGATACAGGACATACTTCCTTTAGATGACACAGGACAGACTTCCTTTAGATGATACAGGACAGACTTCCTTTAGATGATACAGGACAGACTTCCTTTAGATGATACAGGACAGACTTCCTTTAGATGATACAGGACATGCACAGACTTCCTTTAGATGATACAGGACATGCACAGACTTCCTGTAGATGATACAGGACAGACTTCCTTTAGATGATACAGGACAGACACTGACTTCCTTTAGATGATACAGGACATGCACAGACTTCCTTTAGATGTTACAGGACATACTTCCTTTAGATGATACAGGACAGACTTCCTTTAGATGATACAGGACAGACTTCCTTTAGATGATACAGGACAGACTTCCTTTAGATGATACACGACAGACTTCCTTTAGATGATACAGGACAGACACTGACTTCCTTTAGATGATACAGTACAGACGCTGACTTCCTTTAGATGATACAGGACAGACTTCCTTTAGATGACACAGGACAGACTTCCTTTAGATGATACACGACAGACTTCCTTTAGATGATACAGGACATGCACAGACTTCCTTTAGATGATACAGAACAGACTTCCTTTAGATGATACAGAACAGACTTCCTTTAGATGATACAGGACAGATTTCCTTTAGATGATACAGGACAGACTTCCTTTAGATGATAAAGGACAGACTTCCTTTAGATGATACAGGACAGACTTCCTTTAGATGATACAGCACAGACACTGACTTCCTTTAGATGATACAGGACATACTTCCTTTAGATGACACAGGACAGACTTCCTTTAGATGATACAGGACATGCACAGACTTCCTTTAGATGATACAGAACAGACTTCCTTTAGATGATACAGGACAGACTTCCTTTAGATGATACAGGACAGACTTCCTTTAGATGATACAGGACAGACTTCCTTTAGATGACACAGGACAGACACTGACTTCCTTTAGATGACACAGCACAGACTTCCTTTAGATGATACAGGACAGACTTCCTTTAGATGATACAGGACAGACTTCCTTTAGATGATACAGGACAGACTTCATTTAGATGATACAGGACAGACACTGACTTCCTTTAGATGATACAGGACATACTTCCTTTAGATGACACAGGACAGACTTCCTTTAGATGATACAGGACAGACTTCCTTTAGATGATACAGGACAGACTTCCTTTAGATGATACAGGACAGACTTCCTTTAGATGATACAGGACATGCACAGACTTCCTTTAGATGATACAGGACATGCACAGACTTCCTGTAGATGATACAGGACAGACTTCCTTTAGATGATACAGGACAGACACTGACTTCCTTTAGATGATACAGGACATGCACAGACTTCCTTTAGATGTTACAGGACATACTTCCTTTAGATGATACAGGACAGACTTCCTTTAGATGATACAGGACAGACTTCCTTTAGATGATACAGGACATACTTCCTTTAGATGATACAGGACAGACTTCCTTTAGATGATACAGGACAGACTTCCTTTAGATGATACAGGACAGACTTCCTTTAG
>NW_027035675.1:0-11258 GCF_034236695.1 Oncorhynchus nerka
ACACACACTGACACAACACAATATGAAATGCTTTTTCCTGTAGATTGGTTGTGTTGTAATCCAGTGTTGCAGAAGCTATAAATCTAGTTGACGATTAATTACTTCACACTGGAAGAAGAAGCTACCCTTATAAAGTAAATAATATTTTGTAACTAAAGCTACTTTGAAAAAGTAGTCTCCAAACTACTTTGTGAACAATGATCATATCCTAAATATGAAATGTCATAGAATACAAAAATTGCCAGAACAGACTCTGTAGTCAGATGTCGACAGAATGTGTCTTTATCCTATTAAACACACAAAGGATGTTTCAGAGAAAATGAAGTAAATCTGTTGCCTAAAAACAGTAGTTCCAGTAGTTATCTACATGACTAAACAGTTATTAACTACTGAAAACATGGGTTGATTTACTACAGGCCAGGCGGTCACCTTCACAAGCAGGGAAAGAAATGATCTTCTCTGGCCACACCTGTCTCTGCCTGCCTGCTTGTCTAGCCACACCTGTCTCTGCCTGCCTGTTTGTCTAGCCACACCTGTCTCTGCCTGCCTGCTTGTCTATCCCCACCTGTCTCTGCCTGCCTGTTTGTCTAGCCACACCTGTCTCTGCCTGCCTGTTTGTCTAGCCACACCTGTCTCTGCCTGCCTGCTTGTCTATCCCCACCTGTCTCTGCCTGCCTGTTTGTCTAGCCACACCTGTCTCTGCCTGCCTGCTTGTCTAGCCACCTGTCTCTGCCTGCCTGCTTCTCCAGCCACCTGTCTCTGCCTGCCTGTTTGTCTAGCCACCTGTCTCTGCTGCCTGTTTGTCTAGCCACACCTGTCTCTGCCTGCCTGTTTGTCTAGCCACACCTGTCTCTGCCTGCCTGTTTGTCTAGCCACACCTGTCTCTGCCTGCCTGTTTGTCTAGCCACACCTGTCTGCCTGCCTGTTTGTCTAGCCACCTGTCTCTGCCTGCCTGCTTGTCTATCCCCACCTGTCTCTGCCTGCCTGTTTGTCTGGCCACCTGTCTCTGCCTGCCTGTTTGTCTAGCCACACCTGTCTCTGCCTGCCTGTTTGTCTAGCCATGCACCTGTCTCTGCCTGCCTGCTTGTCTAGCACACCTGTCTCTGCCTGCCTGCTTGTCTATCCCACACCTGTCTCTGCCTGCCTGTTTGTCTAGCCACACCTGTCTCTGCCTGCCTGTTTGTCTAGCCACACCTGTCTCTGCCTGCCTGCTTGTCTAGCACACACCTGTGCTCTGCCTGCCTGTTTGTCTAGCCACCTGTCTCTGCCTGCCTGCTTGTCTAGCCACACCTGTCTCTGCCTGCCTGTTTGTCTAGCCACACCTGTCTCTGCCTGCCTGTTTGTCTAGCCACACCTGTCTCTGCCTGCCTGCTTGTCTATCCCCACCTGTCTCTGCCTGCCTGTTTGTCTAGCCACACCTGTCTCTGCCTGCCTGTTTGTCTAGCCACACCTGTCTCTGCCTGCCTGCTTGTCTATCCCACCTGTCTCTGCCTGCCTGTTTGTCTAGCCACACCTGTCTCTGCCTGCCTGTTTGTCTAGCCACACCTGTCTCTGCCTGCCTGCTTGTCTAGCCACACCTGTCTCTGCCTGCCTGTTTGTCTAGCCACACCTGTCTCTGCCTGCCTGTTTGTCTAGCCACACCTGTCTCTGCCTGCCTGTTTGTCTAGCCACACCTGTCTCTGCCTGCCTGTTTGTCTAGCCACACCTGTCTCTGCCTGCCTGCTTGTCTAGCCACACCTGTCTCTGCCTGCCTGCTTCTCTAGCCACACCTGTCTCTGCCTGCCTGTTTGTCTAGCCACACCTGTCTCTGCCTGCCTGTTTGTCTAGCCACACCTGTCTCTGCCTGCCTGTTTGTCTAGCCACACCTGTCTCTGCCTGCCTGTTTGTCTAGCCACACCTGTCTCTGCCTGCCTGTTTGTCTAGCCACACCTGTCTCTGCCTGCCTGTTTGTCTAGCCACACCTGTCTCTGCCTGCCTGCTTGTCTATCCCCACCTGTCTCTGCCTGCCTGTTTGTCTGGCCACACCTGTCTCTGCCTGCCTGTTTGTCTAGCCACACCTGTCTCTGCCTGCCTGTTTGTCTAGCCACACCTGTCTCTGCCTGCCTGCTTGTCTAGCCACACCTGTCTCTGCCTGCCTGCTTGTCTAGCCACACCTGTCTCTGCCTGCCTGTTTGTCTAGCCACACCTGTCTCTGCCTGCCTGTTTGTCTAGCCACACCTGTCTCTGCCTGCCTGCTTGTCTAGCCACACCTGTCTCTGCCTGCCTGTTTGTCTAGCCACACCTGTCTCTGCCTGCCTGCTTGTCTAGCCACACCTGTCTCTGCCTGCCTGTTTGTCTAGCCACACCTGTCTCTGCCTGCCTGTTTGTCTAGCCACACCTGTCTCTGCCTGCCTGCTTGTCTATCCCCACCTGTCTCTGCCTGCCTGTTTGTCTAGCCACACCTGTCTCTGCCTGCCTGTTTGTCTAGCCACACCTGTCTCTGCCTGCCTGCTTGTCTATCCCCACCTGTCTCTGCCTGCCTGTTTGTCTAGCCACACCTGTCTCTGCCTGCCTGCTTGTCTAGCCACACCTGTCTCTGCCTGCCTGCTTGTCTAGCCACACCTGTCTCTGCCTGCCTGTTTGTCTAGCCACACCTGTCTCTGCCTGCCTGTTTGTCTAGCCACACCTGTCTCTGCCTGCCTGTTTGTCTAGCCACACCTGTCTCTGCCTGCCTGTTTGTCTAGCCACACCTGTCTCTGCCTGCCTGTTTGTCTAGCCACACCTGTCTCTGCCTGCCTGTTTGTCTAGCCACACCTGTCTCTGCCTGCCTGCTTGTCTATCCCCACCTGTCTCTGCCTGCCTGTTTGTCTGGCCACACCTGTCTCTGCCTGCCTGTTTGTCTAGCCACACCTGTCTCTGCCTGCCTGTTTGTCTAGCCACACCTGTCTCTGCCTGCCTGCTTGTCTAGCACACCTGTCTCTGCCTGCCTGCTTGTCTAGCCACACCTGTCTCTGCCTGCCTGTTTGTCTAGCCACCTGTCTCTGCCTGCCTGTTTGTCTAGCCCACCTGTCTCTGCCTGCCTGTTTGTCTAGCCACACCTGTCTCTGCCTGCCTGTTTGTCTAGCCACACCTGTCTCTGCCTGCCTGTTTGTCTAGCCACACCTGTCTCTGCCTGCCTGTTTGTCTAGCCACACCTGTCTCTGCCTGCCTGCTTGTCTATCCCCACCTGTCTCTGCCTGCCTGTTTGTCTGGCCACACCTGTCTCTGCCTGCCTGTTTGTCTAGCCACACCTGTCTCTCTGCCTGTTTGTCTAGCCACACCTGTCTCTGCCTGCCTGCTTGTCTATCCCCACCTGTCTCTGCCTGCCTGTTTGTCTAGCCACACCTGTCTCTGCCTGCCTGCTTGTCTAGCCACACCTGTCTCTGCCTGCCTGCTTGTCTAGCCACACCTGTCTCTGCCTGCCTGTTTGTCTAGCCACACCTGTCTCTGCCTGCCTGTTTTGTCTAGCCACACCTGTCTCTGCCTGCCTGTTTGTCTAGCCACACCTGTCTCTGCCTGCCTGTTTGTCTAGCCACACCTGTCTCTGCCTGCCTGTTTGTCTAGCCACACCTGTCTCTGCCTGCCTGTTTGTCTAGCCACACCTGTCTCTGCCTGCCTGCTTGTCTAGCCACACCTGTCTCTGCCTGCCTGTTTGTCTAGCCACACCCCTGTCTCTGCCTGCCTGCTTGTCTATCCCCCACCCTGTCTCTGCCTGCCTGTTTGTCTGGCCACACCTGTCTCTGCCTGCCTGTTTTGTCTAGCCACACCTGTCTCTGCCTGCCTGTTTGTCAGCCACACCTGTCTCTGCCTGCCTGCTTGTCTATCCCCACCTGTCTCTGCCTGCCTGTTTGTCTAGCCACACCTGTCTCTGCCTGCCTGCTTGTCTAGCACACCTGTCTCTGCCTGCCTGCTTGTCTAGCCACACCTGTCTCTGCCTGCCTGTTTGTCTAGCCACACCTGTCTCTGCCTGCCTGTTTGTCTAGCCACACCTGTCTCTGCCTGCCTGTTTTGTCTAGCCACCTGTCTCTGCCTGCCTGTTTGTCTAGCCACACCTGTCTCTGCCTGCCTGTTTGTCTAGCCACACCTGTCTCTGCACTGCCCTGTTTGTCTAGCCACCTGTCTCTCTGCCTGCTTGTCTAGCACACCTGTCTCTGCCTGCCTGTTTGTCTAATACACCTGTCTCTGCCTGCCTGTTTGTCTAGCCACCCTGTCTCTGCCTGCCTGTTTGTCTAGCCACACTGTCTCTCTGCCTGCTTGTCTAGCACCTGTCTCTGCCTGCCTGCTTGTCTAGCCACACCTGTCTCTGCCTGCCTGTTTGTCTAGCCACACCTGTCTCTGCCTGCCTGCTTGTCTAGCCACACCTGTCTCTGCCTGCCTGTTTGTCTAGCCACACCTGTCTCTGCCTGCCTGCTTGTCTAGCCACACCTGTCTCTGCCTGCCCTGTTTGTCTAGCCACACCTGTCTCTGCCTGCCTGTTTGTCTAGCCACACCTGTCTCTGCCTGCCTGTTTGTCTAGCCACACCTGTCCTCTGCCTGCCTGTTTGTCTAGCCACACCTGTCTGCCTGCCTGTTTGTCTAGCCACACCTGTCTCTGCCTGTTTGTCTAGCCACACCTGTCTCTGCCTGCCTGTTTGTCTAGCCACACCTGTCTCTGCCTGCCTGTTTGTCTAGCCACACCTGTCTCTGCCTGCCTGCTTGTCCTAGCCACACCTGTCTCTGCCTGCCTGCTTGTCTAGCCACACCTGTCTCTGCCTGCCCGGCTGTGTTGGTGGTGGGGGAGGGGAGGTGAGGTGAGGTGAGGTGTGAGTTTAGGGATGTTTGTAAATGAGGCTGACAAAGGAGCGGGACTGGTAACCATTGACAAAGACCCAGAGTGACTGATAGTGTTGTTGCCCTCCGTTATTATTGCATCACGAGACCGCTAGCGAGAGGTCAACGAGATTCCAGTTCAACACAAAGTGTATGTAGAGTTAGAGTAGAAGTGTAGAGGTAGAGTGAGAAGTGTGAGGTAGAGTAGAGAAGTGTAGAGGTAGAGTGAAGTGTAGAGGTAGAGTAGAGGTGTAGAGGTAGAGTAGTGAAGTGTAGAGGTAGAGTAGAGAAGTGTAGAGTTAGAGTAGAGAAGTGTAGAGTTAGGTAGAGAAGTGTAAGGGTAGAGTGAAGTGTAGAGGTAGAGTAGAGAAGTGTAGAGGTAGAGTAGTGAAGTGTAAATTGAAAGTAAAGAAGTGTAGAGGTAGAGTAGAGAAGTGTAGAAGGTAGAGTAAGTGTAGAGTTAGGAGTAGATGAAGTGTAGAGGTAGAGTAGAAGTGTAGAGGTAGAGTAGAGAAGTGTAGAGGTAGAGTAGAGAAGTGTAGAGTTAGAGTAGAAGTGTAGAGGTAGAGTAAGAAGTGTAGAGTTAGAGTAAGAAAGTGTAGAGGGTAGAGTAGAGAAGTGTAGAGGGCCAGGTAGAGTGTAGAGGTAGAGTAGAGAAGTGTAGAGTTAGAGTAGAGAAGTGTAGAGGTAGAGTAGAGAAGTGTAGAGTTAGAGTACAGAAGTGTAGAGGTAGAGTAGAGAAGTGTAGAGGTAGAGTAGAAAGTGTAATGAGGTAGAGTAGAGAAGTGTAGAGTTAGAGTAGAGAAGTGTAGAGGTAGAGTAGAAGTGTAGAGGTAGAGTAGTGAAGTGTAGAGGTAGAGTGGAGAAGTGTAGAGGTAGGTAAGAGAAGTGTAGAGTTAGGTAGTGAAGTGTAGAGGTAGAGTGGAGAAGTGTAGAGGTAGGTAAGAAGTGTAGAGTTAGAGTAGAAAGTGTAGAGTTAGAGTGAAGTGTAGAGGTAGAGTAGAGAAGTGTAGAGGTAGAGTAGAGAAGTGTAGAGTTAGAGTAGAGAAGTGTAGAGGTAGAGTAGAGAAGTGTAGAGTTAGAAGTAGTGAAGTGTGTAGAGGGTAGGTGGAGAAGTGTAGAGGTAGGAGAGAAGTGTAGAGTTAGAGTAAGAAAGTGTAGAGTTAGAGTAGAAAGTGTAGAGTTAGAGTAGAGAAGTGTAGAGGTAGAGTAAGAAGTGTAGAGGTAGAGTAGTGAGTGTAGAGGTAGAGTGGAGAGAAGTGTAGAGGTAAGAGTAGAGGGTGTAAGGATTAGAGTAGTGAAGTGTAGAGGTAGAGTGGAGAAGTGTAGAGGTAGAGTAGAGAAGTGTAAGTTAGAGTGAAGTGTAGAGTTAGAGTAGAAGAAGAGAGTACCCAGGGAGTTAGAGTGAGAGATGTAGAGGTAGAGTAGAGAAGTGTGGGAGCAAGTAGAGAAGTGTAGAGTTAGGTAAGAAGTGTAGAGGGTAGAGTAGAGAAGTGTGAGGTAGAGTAGATGTAGAGTTAGAGTAGTGAAGTGTAGAGGTAGAGTGGAGAAGTGTAGAGGTAGAGTGGAGAAGTGTAGAGGTAGAGTAGAGAAGTGTAGAGTTAGAGTAGAGAAGTGTAGAGTTAGAGTAGAGAAGTGTAGAGTTAGAGTAGAGAAGTGTAGAGGTAGAGTAGAGAAGTGTAGAGGTAGAGTAGTGAAGTGTAGAGGTAGAGTGGAGAAGTGTAGAGGTAGAGTAGAGAAGTGTAGAGTTAGAGTAGTGAAGTGTAGAGGTAGAGTGGAGAAGTGTAGAGGTAGAGTAGAGAAGTGTAGAGTTAGAGTAGAGAAGTGTAGAGTTAGAGTAGAGAAGTGTAGAGTTAGAGTAGAGAAGTGTAGAGGTAGAGTAGAGAAGTGTAGAGGTAGAGTAGAGAAGTGTAGAGTTAGAGTAGAGAAGTGTAGAGGTAGAGTAGAGAAGTGTAGAGGTAGAGTAGTGAAGTGTAGAGGTAGAGTGGAGGAGTGGAGAAGAAAAGAAAAATAGTGTAGTATGCTTTAGTAGTATATGTGTGGGGAAGTGTACTTTAGTAGGGTAGTGAAGTGTGGACATGCACGTAGCCTAGCAGTTAAGATGATTGGGGCAGTAACCGAAAGGTTGCTGGTTCGAATCTCTGAGCTGACTATGTGAAAAATATGTAAATGGTCTAGTAGTGTGTTTTAGTAGGGTAGTGTATTCTAGAAGGATAGTGTGTTCTAGAAGGATAGTGTATTCTAGAAGGGTAGTGTGTTCTAGAAGGATAGTGTGTTCTAGAAGGGTAGTGTATTCTAGAAGGACAGTGTGTTCTAGAAGGATAGTGTGTTCTAGAAGGATAGTGTATTCTAGAAGGATAGTGTATTCTAGAAGGATAGTGTGTTCTAGAAGGATAGTGTGTTCTAGAAGGATAGTGTATTCTAGAAGGATAGTGTGTTCTAGAAGGGTAGTGTGTTCTAGAAGGGTAGTGTGTTCTAGAAGGATAGTGTATTCTAGAAGGATAGTGTGTTCTAGAATGGTAGTGTATTCTAGAAGGATAGTGTGTTCTAGAAGGGTAGTGTATTCTAGAAGGACAGTGTGTTCTAGAAGGATAGTGTGTTCTAGAAGGGTAGTGTATTCTAGAAGGACAGTGTGTTCTAGAAGGATAGTGTGTTCTAGAAGGATAGTGTATTCTAGAAGGACAGTGTGTTCTAGAAGGATAGTGTGTTCTAGAAGGATAGTGTATTCTAGAAGGATAGTGTATTCTAGAAGGATAGTGTATTCTAGAAGGATAGTGTGTTCTAGAAGGGTAGTGTGTTCTAGAAGGGTAGTGTATTCTAGAAGGATAGTGTATTCTAGAAGGATAGTGTATTCTAGAAGGGTAGTGTGTTCTAGTATGGACAGTGTGTTCTAGAAGGATAGTGTATTCTAGAAGGCTAGTGTATTCTAGAAGGGTAGTGTGTTCTAGTATGGACAGTGTGTTCTAGAAGGATAGTGTGTTCTAGAAGGATAGTGTGTTCTAGAAGGATAGTGTATTCTAGAAGGACAGTGTGTTCTAGAAGGATAGTGTATTCTAGAAGGATAGTGTATTCCTAGAAGGATAGTGTATTCTAGAAGGATAGTGTATTCTAGAAGGATAGTGTATTCTAGAAGGATAGTGTATTCTAGAAGGATAGTGTGTTCTAGAAGGATAGTGTAGTTCTAGAAGGATAGTGTATTCTAGAAGGATAGTGTATTCTAGAAGGATAGTGTATTCTAGAAGGATAGTGTGTTCTAGAAGGACAGTGTGTTCTAGAAGGATAGTGTGTTCTAGAAGGATAGTGTATTCTAGAAGGATAGTGTATTCTAGAAGGATAGTGTATTCTAGAAGGATAGTGTGTTCTAGAAGGATAGTGTATTCTAGAAGGATAGTGTATTCTAGAAGGATAGTGTATTCTAGAAGGATAGTTTATTCTGAGAAGGATAGTGTGTTCTAGAAGGATAGTGTGTTCTAGAAGGATAGTGTATTCTAGAAGGATAGTGTGTTCTAGAAGGATAGTGTATTCTAGAAGGATAGTGTATTCTAGAAGGATAGTGTATTCTAGAAGGATAGTTTATTCTAGAAGGATAGTGTGTTCTAGAAGGATAGTGTGTTCTAGAAGTGATAGTGTATTAGTGAAGGATAGTGTGTTCTAGAAGGATAGTGTATTCTAGAAGGATAGTGTATTCTAGAAGGATAGTGTGTTCTAGTATGTAAGTAAAGTTGTTTAGTACTATCAACAGGCTCTGTTTCTATCCTGGCATTAACAGCAGAGTAAGGATGAAATACATGGTAAAGGTTGCCCTGAAGTTTACAGTCAATTCAGAGAAAGCTTGAGTTTCAGGAAGATTAACAGTCTTGTGCCTCTACAGGGATTTAGGGAGTGTTTTTGAAATGAAATAAATCAGCTGAATTCCTTCTCGTATTGGATCATAAGCATTTGTAATGACAGCATACGTTTTGTTTAGATAAGCAGATGTATGGTTTGTTTTTCAGCCATTTGGAAAGTTACTTATTTTAGACATGTCCATTAGTTACTGAGCTTGGTGGCAAAGGAAGACACAGTAAGTTAAAACTATATATATATATAAACTCAGCAAAAAAAGAAACACCCTCTCACTGTGAACAGCGTTTATTTTCAGCAAACTTAAGATGTGTAAATATTTGTATGAACATAAGATTCAACAACTGAGACATAAACCGAACAAGTTCCACAGACATATTACTCCACTCTTCCACCAAGGCACCTGCAAGTTCCCGGACATTTCTTGGAGGAATGGCCCTGGCCCTCACCCTCCGATCCAATAGGTCCCAGTGTAATGCTCATTTCTTGGAGGAATGGCCCTAGCCCTCACCCTCCGATCCAACAGGTCCCAGTGTAACCTCATTTCTTGGAGGAATGGCCCTAGCCCTCACCCTCCGATCCAACAGGTCCCAGTGTAACCTCATTTCTTGGAGGAATGGCCCTAGCCCTCACCTCCGATCCAACAGGTCCCAGTGTAAGCTCATTTCTTGGAGGAATGGCCCTAGCCCTCACCCCTCCGATCCAACAGGTCCCAGTGTAATGCTCATTTCTTGGAGGAATGGCCCTAGCCCTCACCCTCCGATCCAACAGGTCCCAGTGTAACCTCATTTCTGGAGGAATGGCCCTAGCCCTCTACCCCTCCGATCCAACAGGTCCCAGTGTAATGCTCATTTCTTGGAGGAATGGCCCTAGCCCTCACCCTCTTCATCCAACAGGTCCCAGTGTAAAGCTCCTATTCTTTGGAGGAATGGCCCTAGCCCCCTCACCCTCCGATCCAACAGGTCCCAGTGTAACGCTCATTTCTTTGACAATAAACATGAATCTGACCGGCACCCTTGGTGAGACAAAACCGCGACTCGTCAGTGAGTCAGTGCCAGTCCTGTCTGGTCCAGCGACGGTGGGTTTGTGCCCATAGATGATGTTGTTACCGGTGATGTCTGGTGAGGACCTGCGTTACAAAAAGGCCTGCATGTCCTCAGTCCAGCCTCTCTCAAACTATTGTGGACGGTCTGAGCACTGATGGAGGGATTGTGCGTTCCTGGTGTAACTCGGGCAGTTGTTGTTGCCATCCTGTACCTGTCCTGCAGGTGTGATGTTCAGATGTACCGATCCTGTGCAGGTGTTGTTACACGTGGTCTGCCACTGTGAGGACGATCAGCTGTCCACAACCAGCTGTCTTGTCTCCCTGTAGCGCTGTCATAGTCCACAATCAGCTGTCCTGTCTCCCTGTAGCGCTGTCTTAGTCCACAATCAGCTGTCCTGTCTCCCTCTAGCGCTGTCATAGTCCACAATCAGCTGTCCTGTCTCCCTGTAGCGCTGTCATAGTCCACAATCAGCTGTCCTGTCTCCCTGTAGCGCTGTCATAGTCCACAATCAGCTGTCCTGTCTCCCTGTAGCGCTGTCATAGTCCACAATCAGCTGTCCTGTCTCCCTGTAGCGCTGTCATAGTCCACAATCAGCTGTCCTGTCTCCCTGTAGCGCTGTCATAGTCCACAATCAGCTGTCCTGTCTCCCTGTAGCGCTGTCATAGTCCACAATCAGCTGTCCTGTCTCCCTGTGAGCTGTCATAGTCCACAATCAGCTGTCCTGTCTCCCTGTAGTGCTGTCATAGTCCACAATCAGCTGTCCTGTCTCCCTGTAGCGCTGTCATAGTCCACAATCAGCTGTCCTGTCTCCCTGTAGCGCTGTCTTAGGCGTCTCACAGCGCGGACATTACCATTTATTGCCCTGGTCACATCTGCAGTCCTCATGCCTCCTTGCAGCATTCCTAAGGCACATTCACGCAGATGAGCAGGGACACTGGGCATTTTTCTTTTGGTGTTTTTCAGAGTCAGTAGAAAGGCCTTTTTAGTGTCCTAAGTTTATATAACTGTGACCTTAATTGTCTACCGTCTGTAAGCTGTTAGTGTCTTTAATGGACCGCTCCACAGACGCGTCTTCTATTCAGCAGCCTGTAAAACCCAGACGTCTTCTATTCAACAGCCTGTAAAACCCAGACGTCTTCTATTCAGCAGCCTGTAAAACCCAGACGTCTTCTATTCAGCAGCCTGTAAAACCCAGACGTCTTCTATTCAGCAGCCTGTAAAACCCAGACGTCTTCCATTCAGCAGCCTGTAAAACCCAGACGTCTTCTATTCAGCAGCCTGTAAAACCCAGACGTCTTCTATTCAGCAGCCTGTAAAACCCAGACGTCTTCTATTCAGCAGCCTGTAAAACCCAGACGTCTTCCATTCAGCAGCCTGTAAAACCCGAGACGCCTTCTATTCAGCAGCCTGTAAAACCCAGGCGTCTTCTATTCAGCAGCCTGTAAAACCCAGACGTCTTCCATTCAGCAGCCTGTAAAACCCAGGCGTCTTCTATTCAGCAGCCTGTAAAACCCAGACGTCTTCTATTCAGCAGCCTGTAAA
>NW_027035676.1:0-11264 GCF_034236695.1 Oncorhynchus nerka
TCAGTGTATTATCAGGTTGAACAGAGAGCTCAGTGTATTATCAGGTTGAACAGAGAGCTCAGTGTATTATCAGGTTGAACAGAGAGATCAGTGTATTATCAGGTTGAACAGAGAGCTCAGTGTATTATCAGGTTGAACAGAGAGATCAGTGTATTATCAGGTTGAACAGAGAGCTCAGTGTATTATCAGGTTGAACAGAGAGCTCAGTGTATTATCAGGTTGAACAGAGAGCCCAGTGTATTATCAGGTTGAACAGAGAGCTCAGTGTATTATCAGGTTGAACAGAGAGCTCAGTGTATTATCAGGTTGAACAGAGAGCTCAGTGTATTATCAGGTTGAACAGAGAGCTCAGTGTATTATCAGCGGTTGAACAGAGAGCTCAGTGTATTATCAGGTTGAACAGAGAGCTCAGTGTATTATCAGGTTGAACAGAGAGCTCAGTGTATTATCAGGTTGAACAGAGAGCTCAGTGTATTATCATGCTGGTTGAACAGAGAGCTCAGTGTATTATCAGGTTGAACAGAGAGACTCAGTGTATTATCAGGTTGAACAGAGAGCTCAGTGTATTATCATGCTGGTTGAACAGAGAGCTCCAGTGTATTATCAGGTTGAACAGAGAGCTCAGTGTATTATCAGGTTGAACAGAGAGCTCAGTGTATTATCAGGTTGAACAGAGAGCTCAGTGTATTATCAGGTTGAACAGAGAGCTCAGTGTATTATCATGTGGTTGAACAGAGAGCTCAGTGTATTATCAGGTTGAACAGAGAGCTCAGTGTATTACCAGTTTGAACAGAGAGCTCAGTGTATTATCAGGGTTGAACAGAGAGCTCAGTGTATTATCAGGTTGAACAGAGAGCTCAGTGTATTATCAGGTTGAACAGAGAGATCAGTGTATTATCAGGTTGAACAGAGAGCTCAGTGTATTATCAGGTTGAACAGAGAGCTCAGTGTATTATCAGGTTGAACAGAGAGATCAGTGTATTATCAGGTTGAACAGAGAGTCAGTGTATTATCAGGTTGAACAGAGAGCTCAGTGTATTATCAGGTTGAACAGAGAGCTCAGTGTATTATCATGCAGGTTGAACAGAGAGATCAGTGTATTATCAGGTTGAACAGAGAGCTCAGTGTATTATCATGAAGGTTGAACAGAGAGCTCAGTGTATTATCAGGTTGAACAGAGAGCTCAGTGTATTATCAGGTTGAACAGAGAGCTCAGTGTATTATCAGGTTGAACAGAGAGCTCAGTGTATTATCAGGTTGAACAGAGAGCTCAGTGTATTATCAGGTTGAACAGGAGAGCTCAGTGTATTATCAGGTTGAACAGAGAGCTCAGTGTATTATCAGGTTGAACAGAGAGCTCAGTGTATTATCATGAAGGTTGAACAGAGCATAAAGGATGTTTCTCAGTTCCATGATCACGTTACATCTCCCAGAACATCACTGTCTGTTACAGGGTAAAAACGTCCCCTAAAGGATGTTTCTCAGTTCCATGAACACGTTACATCTCCCAGAACATCACTGTCTGTTACAGGGTAAAACGTCCCCCTAAAGGATGTTTCTCAGGTCAATGAACACATCTAGACTCAGGATAAACAAGTTCACCTAACTGGAGTCTGTACTGAATTATTCCGTTTCCTAATTATTTGTGGAGTAAAGTGAAGTGATGTTGTAGCGTGTGGCTGAGGCCAGAGAGTTGTTCCCTATGAGGATGTAAGAATTGTTGTGTATGAGACTTCCCTGACTTCTCTGTCCTCTGGCTGGTTGTCAGGCCCCAGGCCAGCCCTAGAGGATGCCCTTTCTCTACACTGAAGATACATGGATTGTTCCCTGTAGTATTGCTGATGAATAACCTGGCCCAGCCATACACACCAAGCCTCCTCAATGCTGCGACAAGGTTACTTTTCAGAATAGGTTGTTGAACTGAGGAATCATCAACTTCAGCTTGACATAAAGGTAATTCAAGACAGTCGTAGCACTAATGTACATTTGAATACAATCACTCATTCATATATCCTTATGTACATATTCTTTATCCCCTTACAATAACATTTGATTTGATTTGATTTGAATACCTATGGAATTATACTGAAGGATCACAGGTATTCATGATGTCACCAAGAGGGCGTCAACTTGAACTGTTTAATATCAGATGATTAAAAGATTAAATATATCTGATGATGAGTTCATAACTAACGGTGGTGCTGTCATTTCACTTAATGCCTGAAAATGTAAAGTTAGCTGAGGTAAAGTCTAGCGTGCCGCTGCTGCTTCCTGCTGTACACAGGAAGAGGAAGTGGTGTACTTTACTCAAGTCTGCTCTTCCTAGAAACACACTGAACCTTGTCTGGCGTCTACTGTCACATCAAACAAGAAGCTACAAACTATATTTCCTATTTAATGTGATTCAGAAAATCAACCCCATCAAGATGGAACAACATATTCACTGTTAATATGATGTATAAATAAACCCAATATGGAATATTAGATTCAGGAAAGTAAAGTCTGGTAATTAACCAAATCAACTTTGTTTTCAAGCTAATAATGTATCGACTCTGAGATGTACAGTTCCTTTGTTCAGACTGTATTCCTGTTTCTCTGAGGCTAAAAGCCACAGCTCTCTGAGTTCTTCACCCAGATAACAGCACGTGTCCCCTAGGAGGCCGTTACTCTGCCTTCTCCTTCATTTGAATTGAAAGGATCCACGTTGTTTCTGTATCTGTGTGTATTCTGGGTTCCTGATATTTGCATTTCTGTAACAACAAAGGCCAGTCTTGTCAGATCAGAGACTCAGAATGTTGTTCCTCCAACATAATGAACAGGTTGCTTACACTCCTTTATAGACAATCAAATCCTCTAGCAGAGAATCGTGTTTGACTCACGGATTAAGATGATGTGCAGAGGATATGCTGAAACCCTTGAAGGACATGTGGTAAACGGTCTACTTTACTCTACACCTGTGTGTGTTCAACTGGGATAATACTGGAGTTAGCCAAGTAGTTTCCTGCTGCTCTCAGTTGCTACTAGAAACAGCAATATGCCATTACTGCTCTGTAGTTGCAGTAATCTCCACTTTAAGATGTGTAACTGTTGATATTACTGTGGCTCGCAGCAATATGATCACCTGGAGTAACAGAGGTTGAAATGTGACTGTTTGACTGCGTTTAGTAATGAGGTACTTAAGATCTAACTGATCTGGTCTCTAAATTGATGTTGAAGCATGGCTCTATATCAAACCTAATTACTACTGCTGAGAAGAGGAGAGGAGAGGAACGGGAAATGAGAGAGGGAGGGAGGGAGGAGGAGGGAGGGAGGGAGGGAGGAGGAGAAGAGAAGAAGGGAGGAGAGGAGATTCAATTAGGGAGGGAGGGAGGGAGGAGAGGAGAGGAGAGGGAGAGGAGAGGAGAGGAGAGGAGAGGAGAGGAGAGGAGAGGAGAGGAGAGGAGAGGAGAGGAGAGAAAAGAAGAGGAGGAGGGAGGGGAAGGGAGAGGAGAGGAAAGAAGAGGAGAGGAGAGGAGAATATGTATGGAGTCAAACGAAGAAGGGTCTACAGCAGCACCTAGATCTTCTGCACAGATTCTGTCAGACCTGGGCCCTGAGAGTAAATCTCAGTAAGACAAAAATAATTGTGTTCCAAAAAAGGTCCAAAATCCATCTAGACAGCTTTGCCCTAGAGCACACAAAAAACAATACATACCTCGGCCGAAACATCAACGCTACAGGTAACTTCCACAAAGCTGTGAATGATCTGAGAGAAAAGGCAAGTGGCTTCAACACCCTCAAAAGAAACATAACATTTGGTATACCAATTAGGATCTGGCTAAATATACCTGAATCAGTTATATAACCCATTGCCCTTTATGGTTGTGAGGTCTGCGGTTCGCTCAAAAACCAAGAATTCACAAAATGGGACAAACACCAAGTTGAGAATTCTGCAAGAATATCCTCCATGTACAGCGCAAAACATCATATAACGCATGCAGAGCATAATTAGGTCCCGCTAATTAACCAAATCCAGAAAAGAGTACTACATTCTACAACCACCTAAAAGGAAGTGATTCCCAAAGCCATCACCTACAGTGAGATGAACCTGGGGAAGTGTCCCCTAAGCAAGCTGGTCCTGGGGCTCTGTTCACAAACACAAACACACCCTACAGTGAGATGAACCTGGGGAAGTGTCCCCTAAGCAAGCTGGTCCTGGAGCTCTTTTGACAAACACAAACACACCCCACAGAGCCCCAGGACAGCAACACAATTAGACCCAAGCAAATTAACAAAATAACAGAGCACACTACAATGCTATTTGACCCTAAACAGAGAGTACACAGTGGCAAGATACCTGACCACTGTGACTGACCCAAAATGAAGGAAAGTTTTGAATATGTACAAACTCAGTGAGCATAGCCTTGCTATTGAGAAAGGTCCCCATAGGCAGACCTGGCTTTCAATAAAATACACACGGCCCACAAAATGAGGTGGAAACTGAGCTGCACTTCCTAACCTCTTGTCAAATGTATGACCATATTAGAGACACATATTTGCCTCAGATTACACAGACCCACAAAGAATTTGAAAACAAATCCAATATTGATGATCTCCCATACCTATATTAAAGCTCCCAGAATATCTCTATTTCTACTTTAGACTGCTGTAAACTATATTAAAGGTCCCAGAATATCTCTATTTCTACTTTAGACTGCTGTAAACTATATTAAAGGTCCCAGAATATCTCTATTTCTACTGTAGACTGCTGTAAACTATATTAAAGGTCCCAGAATATCTCTATTTCTACTGTAAACTATATTAAAGGTCCCAGAATATCTCTATTTCTACTGTAGACTGCTGTAAAACTATATTAAAGCTCCCAGAATATCTCTATTTCTACTTTAGACTGCTGTAAAGCTATATTAAAGGTCCCAGAATATCTCTATTTCTACTGTAGACTGCTGTAAACTATATTAAAGCTCCCAGAATATCTCTATTTCTACTGTAAACTATATTAAAGGTCCAGAATATCTCTAGTTTCTACTGTAGACTGCTGTAACTATATTAAAGGTCCCAGAATATCTTATTTCTACTTTAGACTGCTGTAAACTATATTGCTGTCCTAGAATATCTCTATTTCTACTGTATACTATATTAAAGGTCCTAGAATACCTCGGTATTTCTACTAGAGACTATATTAAAGGTCCCAGAATATCTCTATTTCTACTGTAGACTATATTAAAGGTCCCAGAATATCTCTAATCTACTGTAGACTGCTGTAAACTACATTAAAGGTCCCAGAAGATCTCTATTTCTACTGTAGTAAACTACATTAAAGGTCCCAGAAGATCTCTATTTCTCTGTAAACTACATTATAGGTCCCAGAATATCTCTAATTCTACTGTAGACTGCTGTAAACTATATTAAAGGTCCCAGAAGATCTCTATTTCTACTTTAGACTGCTGTAAACTATATTATAGGTCCCAGAATCTCTCTATTTCTACTGTAAACTATATTAAAGGTCCCAGAAGATCTCTATTTCTACTGTAAACTGCTGTAAACTACATTATTGGTCCCAGAAGATCTCTAATTCTACTATAGTCTGCTGATAAACTACTATTTTTTTATTTCCTTTAGATTCCATTAAATTAATTCTACAATCCTCTAAAACTATTTATAAAAGTGTAATCAGGTGTATGTTTTATTCTATTTGCCAGTCATTGTTAAAACTATTTATAAAAAGTGTAATGATGTGTGTTTTATTCTAATGCCAGTCATTGTTAAAACTATTTATAAAAGTGTAATCAGATGTATGTTTTATTCTAAGTCCAGTCATTGTTAAAGTTGAACACCTCTGTGTTTGGATGATGAAGATCTGTCTATTTTCCTTAGCGACTCTATATAGAGACATAATGCTTTATTGAGCCTGTTTTGTTTATCTGTGGAATGGAGATCGCTGGGCAGGAATCATCCTGCAGAATAAATGAAGCCTAACCCTCTGCCATGAGCAGCACTCCATTATTTCCTTCAGTTTCTAAAGATAAACTGGTGGTGAAGTGAATGCTGCGATCCTCATTCAGCTCTAAACTGAGACTCAATAAGGCTGTCTGAGCCAGGCTAGATGGACACTCCCACAGAGAGAAGATCAACTAGAAACAAATGATGTTAACGCATTTTTAAAGTGATAAATATTTCAGCTACGAGAACATATTTAAAATATATTTATTGCTTCCTATTGGGAGATTAGGACCCATTCAGTTTAGAGATAATCAATGTGGTGTCGTGGTTGTTCTGTGCCTGGCTCGGCGTCCGGCCGAGGCTAGATGCTGCAGCACAAGGCAGGCCAGTAAGTGCTATAGAAGAGGCTTACTACTGGTGACATTATTCATCTACATTTTCTGGAAATGGAACCAGTTGTCAAAGAACTGCTTTCTGATATTCAATCACACATCCCATTGCCTTGACTGTATAATTAGTTTGCACTGTAAAGAACAAAATAAAACAGACTTTTGACTGTGAAATATCGTAATCTCACCCAGAAGAATCAGACGAACAACGTTGTTTTCCTACAGAAATTTAGTCTTTACACATTTCTACATTAATTATAGTGCTGAAGATATGCGTACGGGAGACTAATGACGCTCTTTTGTTTCACTACATTCACTACGTAACATATTACATTAGATATCCATGTTTCACTACGTAACATATTACATTAGATATCCATGTTTCACTACGTAACATATTGGCGTAGCAGTCGGACGTGTGTTTTGTCTTGTCCCGTCCTGTATAGTGTAAATATAGTTTTTCCGTTTTTTTCTGTATATATTTCTGTATATATTTTTAATCTCACTTTCCAACTACAGGCTGAATATACTCCTGCAACCCGCATCACCCAATGTGGTATGGATCTGCTTTTCATACTTTAGAATCGAACCTCATCAGAAGCCAGCCGCTAACTAGCTACTAGCTAGCCACTGCTAGCGGTCTTCAACGCCATCTAGGACACCAGCGACATCTACCCAAAGCATATCAGACTGCTTTTTTTCTACCACATCTCCGGATTCCCTACCGCAAGCTCTGAACCTTTATACCGGATCATCGTAAATAGCTAGCTGCAATCCGAGTGGCCACTCCTGGCTAACGTCTCTGTCCCAGAGCACCAGTTAGCCTGAGCTAGCCTCGAGCTAAGCCCATCTCCCGACTAGCCGAAGAGGTCCAAAGATACCTAATTTGCCAATTGGCCTGACCCTCTACTGACCCTCTGCTGCCGACACGGAGCCCCGCCGATCCATCACGACTGGTCCGCCGACATAATCGTCCGAGGGGTTTCAACAGGCTTTTTCCGCTGCGACATCGCCAAGATCCATCTGCTGGCCAAGGCCCTTATGAGCTTTTGAATCGCTGTATCTCCAGAGCACCGCATGAGGGAATAAACAGACTCCCCCATCGCGACGTCCCCCAAAGGTTAACTCTCTAGCCCTCGCTATCTCCCTGCTTGCTAATTCGGCCCTAACGGCTTGTCAAGCTCCGGTCCGCTAACTGCTACCTTGTCTAGCTCGGGCCTACGAACTGTTAGCTTGTTAGCAGGCCTGCCAACCGGCCTGAACCACCGCCAGCCCCAATCTCACTCTCTGACCCCATTTACTTTCTTATCTCTTTTTGATTTTTAATTTGTTTCAGTACTCTTCCGGAAACCCGCTCTCACCCAATGTGATAATGGAATCGCTATTACTTTTACTTTTATTTTTATGACACACTCAAGAACCTCCAGACGCTTAACTATTAACTAGCTACAAGCTAGTTAGTCATTGTTAGTTAAAAAAAAACCTGGATAACACCTCGCCAGCCCAGCCCCCTGCCCATCTCCAACGCTGCCCCTGGACACTGATCTCTTTGGCTACATAGCTGACGCACGCTGGACTGTCCATTAATCACGGCAATTTTCTGCTTGCTTGGTCTTACCTGTCGCCTCTGCTGTTTAGTCAACGCCATTTTACCTGCTGTTTGTTGTGCTAGCGGATTAGCCCCGCCTACTGTTTTTAGCTAGCTTTCCAAATTCAACACCTGTGATTACTGTATGCCTCGCTGTATGTCTCTCTCAGATGTCAATATGCCTTGTATACTGTTGTTCAGGTTAGTTATAATTGTTTTAGTTCACAATGGAGCCCCTAGACCCACTCTGCATACCCCTGTTACCTCCTTTGTCCCACCTCCCACACATGCGGTGACCTCACCCATTACAACCAGCATGTCCAGAGATACAACCTGTCTCATCATCACCCAGTGCCTGGGCTTGCCTCCGCTGTACCCGCACCCCACCATACCCCTGTCTGCGCATTATGCCCTGAATATATTCTACCATGCTCAGAAACCTGCTCCTCTTATCCTCTGCCCCCAACGCTCTAGGCGACCAGTTTTGATAGCCTTTAGCCGCACCCTCATACTACTCCTTCTCTGTTCCGCGGGTGATGTGGAGGTAAACCCAGGCCCTGCATGTCCCCAGGTACCCTCATTTGTTGACTTCTGTGATCGAAAAGCCTTGGTTTTATGCATGTCAACATCAGAAGCCTCCTCCCTAAGTTTGTTTTACTCACTGCTTTAGCACACTCTGCTAACCCTGATGTCCTTGCCGTGTCTGAATCCTGGCTCAGGAAGGCCACCAAAAATTCAGAGATTTCCATACCCAACTATAACATCTTCCGTCAAGATAGAACTACCAAAGGGGCGGAGTTGCAGTCTACTGCAGAGATAGCCTGCAAAGTAATGTCATACTTTCCAGGTCCATACCCAAACAGTTCGAACTACTAATTTTGAAAATTACCCTCTCCAGAAATAAGTCTCTCACTGTTGCCGCCTGCTACCGGCCACCCTCAGCTCCCAGCTGTGCCCTGGACACCATTTGTGAATTGATCGCCCCCATCTAGCTTCAGAGTTTGTTCTGTTAGGTGACCTAAACTGGGATATGCTTAACACCCCGGCAGTCCTACAATGTAAGCTAGATGCCCTCAATCTCACTCAAATCATCAAGGAACCCACCAGGTACAACCCTAACTCTGTAAACAAGGGCACCCTCATAGACGTCATCCTGACCAACTGGCCCTCCAAATACACCTCCGCTGTCTTCAACCAGGATCTCAGCGATCACTGCCTCATTGCCTGTATCCGCCACGGAGCCGCAGTCAAACGACCACCCCTCATCACTGTCAAACGCTCCCTAAAACACTTCTGTGAGCAGGCCTTTCTAATCGACCTGGCCCGGGTATCCTGGAAGGACATTGACCTCATCCCGTCAGTTGAGGATGCCTGGTCATTCTTTAAAAGTAACTTCCTCACCATTTTAGATAAGCATGCTCCGTTCAAAAAATGCAGAACCAAGAACAGATACAGCCCTTGGTTCACTCCAGACCTGACTGCCCTCGACCAGCACAAAAACATCCTGTGGCGGACTGCAATAGCATCGAATAGCCCCCGTGATATGCAACTGTTCAGGGAAGTCAGGAACCAATACACGCAGTCAGTCAGGAAAGCTAAGGCCAGCTTCTTCAGGCAGAAGTTTGCATCCTGTAGCTCCAACTCCAAAAAGTTCTGGGACACTGTGAAGTCCATGGAGAACAAGAGCACCTCCTCCCAGCTGCCCACTGCACTGAGGCTAGGTAACACGGTCTCCACCGATAAATCCACGATTATCGAAAGCTTCAATAAGCACTTCTCAACGGCTGGCCATGCCTTCCGCCTGGCTACTCCAACCTCGGCCAACAGCTCCGCCCCCGCAGCTCCTCGCCCAAGCCTCTCCAGGTTCTCCTTTACCCAAATCCAGATAGCAGATGTTCTGAAAGAGCTGCAAAACCTAGACCCGTACAAATCAGCTGGGCTTGACAATCTGGACCCTCTATTTCTGAAACTATCTGCCGCCATTGTCGCAACCCCTATTACCAGCCTGTTCAACCTCTCTTTCATATCGTCTGAGATCCCCAAGGATTGGAAAGCTGCCGCAGTCATCCCCCTCTTCAAAGGGGGAGACACCCTGGACCCAAACTGCTATAGACCTATATCCATCCTGCCCTGCCTATCTAAGGTCTTCGAAAGCCAAGTCAACAAACAGGTCACTGACCATCTCGAATCCCACCGTACCTTCTCCGCTGTGCAATCTGGTTTCCGAGCCGGTCACGGGTGCACCTCAGCCACGCTCAAGGTACTAAACGATATCATTACCGCCATCGATAAAAGACAGTACTGTGCAGCCGTCTTCATCGACCTCGCCAAGGCTTTCGACTCTGTCAATCACCATATTCTTATCGGCAGACTCAATAGCCTCGGTTTCTCGGATGACTGCCTTGCCTGGTTCACCAATTACTTTGCAGACAGAGTTCAGTGTGTCAAATCGGAGGGCATGCTGTCCGGTCCTCTGGCAGTCTCTATGGGGGTGCCACAGGGTTCAATTCTCGGGTCGACTCTTTTCTCTGTATATATCAATGATGTTGCTCTTGCTGCGGGCGATTCCCTGATCCACCTCTACGCAGACGACACCATTCTATATACTTTCGGCCCGTCATTGGACACTGTGCTATCTAACCTCCAAACGAGCTTCAATGCCATACAGCACTCCTTCCGTGGCCTCCAACTGCTCTTAAACGCGAGTAAAACCAAATGCATGCTTTTCAACCGATCGCTGCCTGCACCCGCATGCCCGACTAGCATCACCACCCTGGATGGTTCCGACCTTGAATATGTGGACATCTATAAGTACCTAGGTGTCTGGCTAGACTGCAAACTCTCCTTCCAGACTCACATCAAACATCTCCAATCGAAAATCAAATCAAGAGTCGGCTTTCTATTCCGCAACAAAGCCTCCTTCACGGAGGAACGAAAGGCGGCCATATTTCACTACTTAACATATTACATTAGATATCCATGTTTCACTACATTCACTACGTAACATATTACATTAGATATCCATGTTTCACTACGTAACATTTTACATTATATATCCATATTTCACTACTTAACATATTACATTAGATATCCATGTTTCACTACGTAACATACTACATTAGATATCCATGTTTCACTACGTAACATATTACATTAGATATCCATGTTTCACTATGTAACATACTACATTAGATATCCATGTTTCACTACGTAACATATTACATTAGATATCCATGTTTCACTACGTAACATACTACATTAGATATCCATGTTTCACTATGTAACATATTACATTAGATATCCATGTTTCACTACGTAACATACTACATTAGATATCCATGTTTCAC
>NW_027035677.1:0-11271 GCF_034236695.1 Oncorhynchus nerka
CAGGGTGAATAACATGGAGGACACTGTCATCCAATGGCAGGGTGAATAACATGGGAGGACACTGTCATCCTCGAGGTCCCCAATGGCAGGGTGAATAACATGGAGGACACGGTCATCCTCGAGTTCCCCAATGGCAGGGTGAATAACATGGAGGACACTGTCATCCTCGAGTTCCCCAATGGCAGGGTGAATAACATGGAGGACACTGTCATCCTCGAGTTCCCAATGGCAGGGTGAATAACATGGAGGACACTGTCATCCTCGAGTTCCCCAATGGCAGGGTGAATAACATGGAGGACACTGTCATCCTCGAGTTCCCCAATGGCAGGGTGAATAACATGGAGGACACTGTCATCCTCGAGTTCCCCAATGGCAGGGTGAATAACATGGAGGACACTGTCATCCTCGAGTTCCCCAATGGCAGGGTGAATAACATGGAGGACACTGTCATCCTCGAGTTCCCCAATGGCAGGGTGAATAACATGGAGGACACTGTCATCCTCGAGTTCCCCAATGGCAGGGTGAATAACATGGAGGACACTGTCATCCTCGAAGTTCCCAATGGCAGGGTGAATAACACGGGAGGACACTGTCATCCTCGAGTTCCCCAATGGCAGGGTGAATAACATGGAGGACACTGTCATCCTCGCGAGGTTCCCCAATGGGCTGGTGAATAACATGGAGGACACTGTCATCCTGAGTTCCCCAATGGCAGGGTGAATAACATGGAGGACACTGTCATCCAATGGCAGGGTGAATAACATGGAGGACACTGTCATCCTCGAAGTTCCCCAATGGCAGGGTGAATAACATGGAACACTGTCATCCTCGAGTTCCCCAATGGCAGGGTGAATAACATGGGAGGACACTGTCATCCTCGAGTTCCCCAATGGCAGGGTAACCGCTTTCATTCCCCCAACAGCTTCTAGAGAACCTGACGAGAATATAACAAGGCACTGTACAGAGACCATGACGTCCTCAGCCCTGCTGAGAGTTAGTTGACATCACTCAGCCCTGCTCTAAAAACAGCTCTGGGAGTTAGTTGACATCACCAGCCCTGCTCTAAAAACAGCCTGGGAGTTAGTTGACATCACTCAGCCCTGCTGAGAGTTAGTTGACATCACTGCCCCTGCTGGGAGTTAGTTGACATCACTCAGCCCCTGCTCTAAAACAGCCTGGGAGTTAGTTGACACACTTTCAGCCCTGCTCTAAAAACAGCCTGGGAGTTAGTTGACATCACTCAGCCCTGCTCTAAAACAGCCTGGGAAAGGCTGACGTCACTCAGCCCTGCTCTAAAACAGCCAGGGGAGGTAGTTGAGATCACTCAGCCCTGCTCTAAAAACAACCTGGGGAGTTATTTGACATCCCTCAGCCCTGCTCTAAAACAGCCTGAGAGTTAGTTGACACCACCTTCAGCCCCTGCTGAGAGTTAGTTGACATCACTCAGCCCTGCTCTAAAACAGCCTGGGAGTTAGTTGACATCACTCAGCCCTGCTCTAAAACAGCCTGGGAGTTAGCTGACATCACTCAGCCCTGCTGGGAGTTAGTTGACATCACTCAGCCCTGCTCTAAAAACAACCTGGGAGTTAGTTGACATCATCACTCAGCCCTGCTCTAAAAACAGCCTGGGAGTTAGTTGACATCACTCAGCCTGCTCTAAAACAACCTGGGAGTTAGTTGACATCACTCTGCCCTGCTCTAAAACAGCCTGGGAGTTAGTTGACATCACTCAGCCCTGCTCTAAACAGCCTGGGAGTTAGTTGACATCACCAGCCATGCTGAGAGTTAGTTGACATCACTCAGCCCTGCTGAGAGTTAGTTGACATCACTCAGCCCTGCTCTAAAACAGCCTGGAGAGTTGACATCACCAGCCCTGCTGGGACATCACTCAGCCCTGCTAAAAACAGCCTAAAATCACAGCCTGGGAGTTAGTTGACATCACTCAGCCTCTAAAACAGCCTGGGAGTTAGTTGACATCACTCAGCCCCTGGGAGTTAGTTGACATCACTAGCCCTGCTCTAAAAACAGCCTGGGAGTTAGCTGACATTTACATTTAAGTCATTTAGCAGCCCAGCTGCTGGGAGTTAGCTGACATCACTCAGCCCTGCTCTAAACAGCCTGGGAGTTAGTTGACATTTACCTAAGTCTCTAAAAACAGCCTGGGAGTTAGTTGACATCACTCAGCCCTGCCTCTAAAAACAGCCTGGGAGTTAGTTGACATCACTCAGCCCTGCTCTAAAAAAACAGCCTGGGAGTTAGTTGACATCACTCAGCCCTGCTCTAAAAAAAACAGCCTGGGAGTTAGTTGACATCACTCAGCCATGCTGGGAGTTAGCTGGACATCACTCAGCCCTGCTAAAAACAGAGAGTTAGTTGACATCACTCAGCCCTGCTCTAAAACAGCCTGGGAGTTAGTTGACATCACTCAGCCCTGCTCTAAAAAACAGCCTGGGAGTTAGTTGACATCACTCAGCCCTGCTCTAAAACAGCCTGGGAGTTAGTTGACATCACTCAGCCCTGCTGAGAGTTAGTTGACATCACTCAGCCCTGCTCTAAAAACAGCCTGGGAGTTAGTTGATCTACTACTCTCAGCCCTGCTCTAAAACAGCCAGGGAGCAGTTCGATATCACCTGTCTGAGACCCCTTGCCAACGCGTCTGAGACCTTGCCAACCTCCTGTTCGAGACCCTGCCAACCTGCCTGAGACCTTAAACCACCGCCTGAGACCTGTTACCCAAGGCCTGAGACCCTAAGCCAACCTGTTCGAGACCCTGCCAACCTGCCTGAGACCCTAAGCCAACCTGCCTGAGACCCTGCCAACCTGTCTGAGACCCTAAGCCAACCTGCCTGAGACCCTAAGCCAACCTGTCTGAGACCCTTAAACCAACCGTCTGAGACCTAAGCCAACCTGCTCTGAGACCCTTGCCAACCTCGCCTGAGCACCCTGCCAACCTGTCTGAGACCCTAAGCCAACCTGCCTGAGACCCTAAGCCAACCTGTCTGAGACCCTAAGCCAACCTGCCTGAGACCCTAAGCCAACTTGTCTTGAGACCCTGTAAGCCAACCTGTCTGAGACCCTAAGCCAACACGAAGAAAGAGGTGAACTGAGCCATGGGCTGTTTGGACTGCTGCGGAGACAGAGGGGGTTCTGGGTAAAGGAGTCTAGAATGTGATGAACTGAGTCATGGTCCTGTTGGACTGCTGAGGAGACAGAGGGGGTTCTGGGTAGAGGAGTCTAGAATGTGCTGAGGAGACAGAGGGGGTTCTGGGTAGAGGAGTCTAGAATGTGCTGAGGAGACAGAGGGGGTTCTGGGTAGAGGAGTCTAGAATGTGCTGAGGAAACAGAGGGGTTCTGGGTAGAGGAGTCTAGAAAGGAAGTTGGATCGGGAGAAACCAACAACACGTTTTAAACCCAGTCTATTCCTGTGGAACGTCAGAGATTCTAACTTGGGTCATGTAGAAACCTCTCCCCTTAAGATATCGAAGGAAGGCTTGAACGTCTTTCAGTGATACAGCAAGACTGTAGGTCTCAGGAATACACACCAGCTTCGGGAATGCCATGACAGTATGCACTAAATTGGAGTATTGCACCGGTCTGCAGTGCACTGATCACCAGTGGGCTCCTGTATATATATATATATATAAAACCCAGCAGTACTAACCTGTGCTTCGTCCTTCAGTTTGAGGATACACTCCATTGTGTTAATGGTGATGACCACGGCCTCGGAGCCCAGTTTGGTCCAGGGTACGTGGATACGCAACTCATGGATGTGACCGCTCAGGAAGGTAAAGGGCAGTTTCAGCTCCTAGAAACAGGGAATTAAATTTAAATAAGTCACTGCGTTGGCTCAGTGGGTTGGAGCCTGGGTCTGGCAATGCTAAGGGATGTGGGGTACGATCTCTAGAGGAGATGATCTGTGGACAACTGACCAGACATGAGGGTAGGATCTCCCTCTGACCACTAGGCTACCTGCCCCCCCCTCCTCTAACCAATAGGCTACCTGCCCCCCCCTCCTCTAACCAATAGGCTACCTGCCCCCCTCCTCTAACCAATAGGCTACCTGCCCCCCCTAACCACTAGGCTACCTGCCCCCTCCTCTAACCAATAGGCTACCTGCCCCCTCCTCTAACCAATAGGCTACCTGCCCCCTAACCACTAGGCTACCTAAAGTGACCACTAAACCACATCCTCTGACCACTAGGCTACCTGCCCCACCCTCTAACCACTAGGCTAGCCTGCCCCCTCAACCACTAGGCTACCTGCCCTCCCCTAACCACTAGGCTACCTGCCCCCTCTGAAACACTAGGCTACCTGCCCCCCCTCCCCTAACCACTAGGCTACCTGCCCCCTAACCATTAGGCTACCTGCCCCTCAACCACTAGGCTACCTGCCCCTCCCCTAACCACTAGGCTACCTGCCCCCCTAACCACTAGGCTAGCCCCCCCCCTAACCACTGGGCTACCTGCCCTCCTCTAACCGCTAGGCTACCTGCCCCCCCCCTAACCACTAGGCTACCTGCCTCCTAACCACTAGGCTACCTGCCCCCTCCTCTAACCACTAGGCTGCCTGCTCCTCCCTAACCACTAGGCTACCTGTCCCCCCTCTAACCACTAGGCTACCTGCCCCCCCTAACCACTAGGCTACCTGCCCCCCCTAACCACTAGGCTACCTGCCCCTAACCACTGGGCTACACTGCCCCCCTAACCACTGGGCTACCTGCCCCCTAACCACTAGGCTACCTGCCCCCCCCCTAACCACTGGGCTACCTAAAGTGATCACTAAAATCAGCCCTGGTGGGATCCCAGTCCCTGTCCCTGGGTGTCACTATTGAGCAGGAACAGGCAGGTGGCAGGGTAACACACGTCTAGCCTGGGGGTCACTATTGAGCAGGAACAGAGAGGCAGGTGGCAGGGTAACACACGTCTAGCCTGGGGGTCACTATTGAGCAGGAACAGGCAGGTGGCAGGGTGACACACGTCTAGCCTGGGGGTCACTATTGAGCAGGAACAGAGAGGTGGCAGGGTAACACACGTCTAGCCTGGGGGTCACTATTGAGCAGGAACAGGCAGGTGGCAGGGTAACACACGTCTAGCCTGGGTGTCACTATTGAGCAGGAACAGGCAGGTGGCAGGGTAACACACGTCTAGCCTGGGTGTCACTATTGAGCAGGAACAGGCAGGTGGCAGGGTGACACACGTCTAGCCTGGGGGTCACTATTGAGCAGGAACAGAGAGGTGGCAGGGTAACACACGTCTAGCCTGGGGGTCACTATTGAGCAGGAACAGGCAGGTGGCAGGGTGACACACGTCTAGCCTGGGGGTCACTATTGAGCAGGAACAGAGAGGTGGCAGGGTAACACACGTCTAGCCTGGGGGTCACTATTGAGCAGGAACAGAGAGGTGGCAGGGTAACACACGTCTAGCCTGGGGGTCACTATTGAGCAGGAACAGGCAGGTGGCAGGGTGACACACGTCTAGCCTGGGGGTCACTAAAAAGCAGGAACAGGCAGGTGGCAGGGTAACACACGTCTAGCCTGGGGGTCACTATTGAGCAGGAACAGACAAGCAGGTGGCAGGGTGACACACGTCTAGCCTGGGGGTCACTATTGAGCAGGAACAGGCAGGTGGCAGGGTAACACACGTCTAGCCTGGGTGTCACTATTGAGCAGGAACAGGCAGGTGGCAGGGTAACACACGTCTAGCCTGGGGGTCACTATTGAGCAGGAACAGAGAGACAGGTGGCAGGGTGACACACGTCTAGCCTGGGGGTCACTATTGAGCAGGAACAGAGAGGTGGCAGGGTGACACACGTCTAGCCTGGGGGTCACTATTGAGCAGGAACAGGCAGGTGGCAGGGTGACACACGTCTAGCCTGGGTGTCACTATTGAGCAGGAACAGAGAGGTGGCAGGGTGACACACGTCTAGCCTGGGGGTCACTATTGAGCAGGAACAGAGAGGTGGCAGGGTGACACACGTCTAGCCTGGGGGTCACTATTGAGCAGGAACAGGCAGGTGGCAGGGTAACACACGTCTAGCCTGGGGGTCACTATTGAGCAGGAACAGACAGGCAGGTGGCAGGGTGACACACGTCTAGCCTGGGGGTCACTATTGAGCAGGAACAGGCAGGTGGCAGGGTGACACACGTCTAGCCACCGGACGATGGAACAAGTGACCTCTTGTGGCAAAAGAGCAGACTCAGATTGAGACTGACCTGACCTCCATTCATAAAGTTACCTCAGCAAAAGAGCAGACTCAGATTGAGACTGACCTGACCTCCATTCATAGTTACCTCAGCAAAAGAGCAGACTCCAATTGAGACTGACCTGACCTCCATTCATAAAGTTACCTCAGCAAAAGAGCAGACTCAGATTGAGACAGACCTGACCTCCATTCATAAAGTTACCTCAGCAAAAGAGCAGACTCAGATTGAGACTGACCTGACCTCCATTCATAGTTACCTCAGCAAAAGAGCAGACTCCAATTGAGACTGACCTGACCTCCATTCATAAAGTTACCTCAGCAAAAGAGCAGACTCAGATTGAGACAGACCTGACCTCCATTCATAAAGTTACCTCAGCAAAAGAGCAGACTCAGATTGAGACTGACCTGACCTCCATTCATAGTTACCTCAGCAAAAGAGCAGACTCCAATTGAGACTGACCTGACCTCCATTCATAAAGTTACCTCAGCAAAAGAGCAGACTCAGATTGAGACAGACCTGACCTCCATTCATAAAGTTACCTCAGCAAAAGAGCAGACTCAGATTGAGACAGACCTGACCTCCATTCATAAAGTTACCTCAGCAAAAGAGCAGACTCAGATTGAGACTGACCTGACCTCCATTCATAAAGTTACCTCAGCAAAAGAGCAGACTCAGATTGAGACAGACCTGACCTCCATTCATAAAGTTACCTCAGCAAAAGAGCAGACTCAGATTGAGACAGACCTGACCTCCATTCATAAAGTTACCTCAGCAAAAGAGCAGACTCAGATTGAGACAGACCTGACCTCCATTCATAAAGTTACCTCAGCAAAAGAGCAGATACAAAGTCAATAGCATTACTAAGAGTTATTCCTGGACATTAAAGTGTTATTACCGGGTTATTACCGGGTTATTACCGGGGTATTACAGTGTTAATACCGGGTTATTACCGGGGTATTACCGGGTTATTACCGGGGTATTACAGTGTTAATACCGGGTTATTACCGGGGTATTACCGGGTTATTACCGGGTTATTACAGGGGTATTACAGTGTTAATACCGGGTTATTACCGGGTTATTACCGGGGTATTACAGTGTTAGTACCGGGTTATTACCGGGGTATTCGTGTTAATAACAGGTTATTACCGGGTTATTACCCAGTTATTGGCAGGTTATTGCAGGGTTATTGCCAGGTTATTACAGGGTTATTGCAGGGTTATTGCCATGTTATTGCCAGGTTATTACAGGGTTATTGCAGGGTTATTGCCGGGTTATTGCCAGGTTATTACAGGGTTATTGCCATGTTATTGCCAGGTTATTACAGGGTTATTGCAGGGTTATTGCCATGTTATTGCCAGGTTATTGCCAGGTTATTACAGGGTTATTGCAGGGTTATTGCCAGGTTATTGCCAGGTTATTACAGGGTTATTGCCATGTTATTGCCAGGTTATTACAGGGTTATTGCAGGGTTATTGCCATGTTATTGCCAGGTTATTACAGGGTTATTGCAGGGTTATTGCCAGGTTATTACTGGGGTATTACAGTGTTAATACCAGGTTATTACAGGGGTATTACCGGGTTATTACAAGGGTATTAGTGTTATTACAGTGTTATTACCGGGGTATTACAGGTTATTACAGTGGTATTACAGGGCTATTCGTGTTAATAACAGGTTATTACCATGTTATTACAGGGGTATTACAGTGTTAATACCAGGTTATTACCATGTTATTACAGGGGTATTCGTGTTAAAAACAGGTTATTACCGGGTTATTACCCAGTTATTGCCAGGTTATTACAGGGTTATTACCATGTTATTGCCGGGTTATTACAGGGGTATTACAGTGTTATTACAGTGTTATTACAGGGGTATTACAGGGGTATTACAGTGTTAATACCGGGTTATTACAGTGTTATTACCGGGTTATTATCGGGGTATTACCGGGTATTAGTGTTATTACAGTGTTATTACCGTGGTATTGCCAGGTTATTACAGGGGTATCAGTGTTAATGCCAGGTTATTACGGTGTTATTACAGGGGTATTACAGTGTTAATACCAGGTTATTACCGTGTTATTACAGGGGTCAGTGTTAATGCCAGGTTATTACCATGTTATTACAGGGGTATTCGTGTTATTACAGGGGGTATTAGTGTTAATACCAGGTTATTACCGTGTTATTACAGGGGTATCAGTGTTAATACCAGGTTATTACCGTGTTATTACAGGGGTATTACAGTATTAATACCAGGTTATTACCATGTTATTACAGGGGTATCAGTGTTAATACCAGGTTATTACAGTAGTTATTACAGGGGTATTACAGTATTAATACCAGGTTATTACCATGTTATTACAGGGGTATTACAGTGTTAATACCAGATTATTACTGTGTTATTACAGGGGTATTTGTGTTATTACAGGGGGTATTACAGTGTTAATACCAGGTTATTACCATGTTATTACAGGGGTATTCGTGTTATTACAGGGGGTATCAGTGTTAATACCAGGTTATTACCGTGTTATTACAGGGGTATCAGTGTTAATACCAGGTTATTACCATGTTATTACAGGGGTATTACAGTGTTAATACCAGGTTATTACCATGTTATTACAGGGGTATTACAGTGTTAATACCAGATTATTACTGTGTTATTACAGGGGTATTCATGTTATTACAGGGGTATTAGTGTTATTACAGGGGGTATTACAGTGTTAATACCAGGTTATTACCGTGTTATTACAGGGGTATCAGTGTTAATACCAGGTTATTACCATGTTATTACAGGGGTATTACAGTGTTAATACCAGGTTATTACCATGTTATTACAGGGGTATTACAGTGTTAATACCAGATTATTACTGTGTTATTACAGGGGTATTCATGTTATTACAGGGGTATTAGTGTTATTACAGGGGGTATTACAGTGTTAATACCAGGTTATTACCGTGTTATTACAGGGGTATCAGTGTTAATACCAGGTTATTACCGTGTTATTACAGGGGTATTACCAGGTTATTACTGTGTTATTACCAGGTTATTACTGTGTTATTACAGTGTTAATACACTTTATTCCAGTTTAATTCCAGGGTGAATCCATACCTGCTCCAGGACATCCAGCTTCAGCTCCAGCTTGCTCAGTACTACGTCTCCTCCCCATAGCGACAGCTGCAGGTCAGAGGGCTTCAGGTTCTTGATGTATTTGTTCACGTAGGTCATCAACAGGGGCGTGACATAGGACTCCAACATCCTGCCTCTGTCCTGGACCACAAACACAACAGGGAAGAAAGGGGAGGAGTCAAATAACACATGTCCTGGACCACAAACACAACAGGGAAGAAAAGGGAGGAGTCAAAATAACACATGTCCTGGACCACAAACACAACAGGGAAGAAAGGGGAGGAGTCAAAGTAACACATGTCCTGGACCACAAACACAACAGGGAAGAAAGGGGAGGAGTCAAAATAACACATGTCCTGGACCACAAACACAACAGGGAAGAAAGGGGAGGAGTCAAAATAACACATGTCCTGGACCACAAACACAACAGGGAAGAAAGGGGAGGAGTCAAATAACACATGTCCTGGACCACAAACACAACAGGGAAGAAAGGGGAGGAGTCAAAATAACACATGTCCTGGACCACAAACACAACAGGGAAGAAAGGGGAGGAGTCAAATAACACATGTCCTGGACCACAAACACAACAGGGAAGAAAGGGGAGGAGTCAAAATAACTACATGTCCTGGACCACAAACACAACAGGGAAGAAAGGGGAGGAGTCAAATAACACATGTCCTGGACCACAAACACAACAGGGAAGAAAGGGGAGGAGTCAAATAACACATGTCCTGGACCACAAACACAACAGGGAAGAAAGGGGAGGAGTCATTCCAAGTCACAACACATAGTTTTTTTTATTTTTTATTAAAGGTTGAATAAAGCAAGTTGAGCTAGCCAAATAACATATCTGGTAACCGAGGGCTATCCTTAGCTAGCCAAATAACATATCTGGTAACCGAGGGCTATCCTTAGCTAGCCAAATAACATATCTGGTAACCGAGGGCTATCCTTAGCTAGCCAAATAACATATCTGGTAACCGAGGGCTATCCTTAGCTAGCCAAATAACATATCTGGTAACCGAGGGCTATCCTTAGCTAGCCAAATAACATATCTGGTAACCGAGGGCTATCCTTAGCTAGCCAAATAACATATCTGGTAACCGAGGGCTATCCTTAGCTAGCCAAATAACATATCTGGTAACCGAGGGCTATCCTTAGCTGGCCAAATAACATATCTGGTAACCGAGGGCTATCCTTAGCTGGCCAAATAACATATCTGGTAACCGAGGGCTGTCTTTAGCTAGCCAAATAACATATCTGGTAACCGAGGGCTATCCTTAGCTAGCCAAATAACATATCTGGTAACCGAGGGCTATCCTTAGCTAGCCAAATAACATATCTGGTAACCGAGGGCTATCCTTAGCTGGCCAAATAACATATCTGGTAACCGAGGGCTGTCCTTAGCTAGCCAAATAACATATCTGGTAACCGAGGGCTATCCTTAGCTGGCCAAATAACATATCTGGTAACCGAGGGCTGTCCTTAGCTAGCCAAATAACATATCTGGTAACCGAGGGCTATCCTTAGCTGGCCAAATAACATATCTGGTAACCGAGGGCTGTCTTTAGCTAGCCAAATAACATATCTGGTAACCGAGGGCTATCCTTAGCTGGCCAAATAACATATCTGGTAACCGAGGGCTGTCTTTAGCTAGCCAAATAACATATCTGGTAACCGAGGGCTATCCTTAGCTAGCCAAATAACATATCTGGTAACCGAGGGCTATCCTTAGCTAGCCAAATAACATATTTGGTAACCGAAGGCTATCCTTAGCTAGCCAAATAACATATCTGGTAACCGAGGGCTATCCTTAGCTAGCCAAATAACATATCTGGTAACCAAGGGCTGTCTTTAGCTAGCCAAATAACATATCTGGTAACCGAGGGCTATCCTTAGCTAGCCAAATAACATATCTGGTAACCGAGGGCTATCCTTAGCTAGCCAAA
>NW_027035678.1:0-11271 GCF_034236695.1 Oncorhynchus nerka
GTATATGCTGGCATACGTTATATCAGTAGGTTAGGTATATGCTGGCACGTTATATCAGTAGGTTAGGTATATGCTGGCATGTTATATCAGCAGGTTAGGCATATGCTGGCACGTTATATCAGCAGGTTAGGCATATGCTGGCACGTTATATCAGCAGGTTAGGCATATGCTGGCACGTTATATCAGCAGGTTAGGTATATGCTGGCACATCATTATATCAGTAGGTTAGGTATATGCTGGCACGTTATATCAGCAGGTTAGGTATATGCTGGCATGTTATATCAGTAGGTTAGGTATATGCTGGCATATTTATATCAGTAGGATTAGGTGTAATGCTGGAAGGTTATACATCAGCAGGTTGTGGCATATGCTGGCACGCTATAATCAGCAGGCTAGGCATATGCTGGCATGCATTATATCAGCAGGTTAGGTATATGCTGGCACGTTACATCAGCAGGTCAGGTATATGCTGGTACATTATAATCAGTAGGTTAGGTATATGCTGGTATGTTATATCAGTAGGTGTGGGTATATGCCGGCACGTTACATCAGCAGGTTAGGCATATGCTGGGTACCTTTGTTATATCAGTAGGTTAGGCATATGCTGGCACGCTATATATCAGCAGGTTAGGTATATGCCTGGTACATTATAATCAGCAGGTTGTGCATATGCTGCCATGTTATATCAGTAGGCCAGGCATATGCTGGCATGTTATATCAGCAGGTTAGGTATATGCATGGCACAGGTAGGTTAGGTATATGCTGGCATGTTATATCAGTAGGTTAGGTATATGCTGGTATGTTATATCAGTAGGTTAGGTATATGCTGGTACATTATATCAGTAGGTTAGGCATATGCTGGCATGTTATATCAGTAGGTTAGGTGCGCTGGCATGTTATATCAGTAGGTTAGGTATATGCTGGCACGTTATATCAGTAGGTTAGGCATATGCTGGCACATTTATATCAGCAGGCCAGGTATATGCTGGCACATTATATCCAGGCTAGGCATATGCTGGAATGTTATATCAGCAGGTTAGGCATATGCTGGCACGCTTCTTGTTATATCAGCAGGTTAGGGCGCTCGGCACGTTATACATCAGCAGGTTAGGCATATGCTGGCATGCATCAGCAGGTTAGGCATATGCTGGCATCATAATCAGCAGGTTAGGCATATGCTGGCATGTTTATATCAGTAGGTTAGGTTATGCTACTGTTATATCAGTAGGTTAGGTATATGCTGGCATTACCTTGTTATATCAGTAGGTTAGGTATATGCTGGTCAGCATAGGTATATGTTATATCAGTAGGTTAGGTATATGCTGGCACGTTATATCAGCAGGTTAGGTATATGCTGGTATGTTATATCAGTAGGTTAGGTATATGCTGGCATGTTATATCAGCAGGTTAGGTATATGCTGGCACATTATATCAGTAGGTTAGGTATATGCTGGTACATTATATCAGTAGGTTAGGCATATGCTGGCACGTTATATCAGTAGGTTAGGTATATTACATCAGTCAGTAGGTTAGGCATATGCTGGCATGTTATATCAGCAGGTTAGGCATATGCGCTGCCATGTTATATCAGCAGGTTAGGTATATGCTGGCACATTATATCAGTAGGTTAGGCATATGCTGGCACATTATATCAGTAGGTTAGGTATATGCTGGCCATGTTATATCAGTAGGTTAGGTATATGCTGGCACATTATATCAGTAGGTTAGGTATATGCTGGCATGTTATATCAGTAGGTTAGGTATATGCTGGCATGTTATATCAGTAGGTTAGGTATATGCTGGCATGTTATATCAGTAGGTTAGGTATATGCTGGCACGTTATATCAGTAGGTTAGGCATATGCTGGCACATTATATCAGCAGGTTAGGCATATGCTGGCATGTTATATCAGCAGGTTAGGTATATGCTGGCACATTATATCAGTAGGTTAGGTATATGCTGGCATTATATCAGTAGGTTAGGTATATGCTGGTATGTTACATCAGCAGGTTAGGTATATGCTGGTATGTTATATCAGTAGGTTAGGTGTATGCTGGCATGTTATATCAGCAGGTTAGGTATATGCTGGCACATGTTTATACATCAGTAGGTTAGGTATATGCTGGCACATTATATCAGCAGGGCAGGTATATGCTGGCATGCATCAGTAGGTTAGGTATATGCTGGCATGTTATATCAGTAGGTTAGGTATATGCTGGCATGTTATATCAGTAGGTTAGGTATATGCTGGTATGTTATATCAGTAGGTTAGGTATATGCTGGCACGTTATATCAGCAGGTTAGGTATATGCTGGCATGTTATATCAGCAGGTTAGGCATATGCTGGCACGCTATATCAGCAGGTTAGGTATATGCTGGCATGTTATATCAGTAGGTTAGGGCTGGCACATTATATCAGTATGCTGGCACATTATATCAGTAGGTTAGGCATATGCTGGCACGTTATATCAGTAGGTTAGGTATATGCTGGCATCAGTTATATCAGTAGGTTAGGCATATGCTATGTTACATCAGTAGGTTAGGCATATGCTGGCATGTTATATCAGTAGGTTAGGTATATGCTGGTATGTTATATCAGTAGGTTAGGTATATGCTGGCACGTTATATCAGCAGGTTAGGTATATGCTGGCATTATATCAGCAGGTTAGGCATATGCTGGCATGTTATATCAGCAGGTTAGGCATATGCTGGCATGTTATATCAGCAGGTTAGGCATATGCTGGCAGCAGGTTAGGCATATGCCGGCATGTTATATCAGTAGGTTAGGTATATGCTGGCATGTTATCTTGTTATATCAGTAGGTTAGGTATATGCTGGCATGTTATATCAGCAGGTTAGGTATATGCTGGCACGTTATATCAGTAGGTTAGGCATATGCTGGCACATTATATCAGCAGGTTAGGGCATATGCTGGCTGGCATCAGTAGGTTAGGTATATGCTGGTATGTTATATCAGTAGGTTAGGTATATGCTGGCACATTATATCAGTAGGTTAGGTATATGCTGGCACGCTATATCAGCAGGTTAGGTATATGCTGGCACATTATATCAGCAGGTTAGGTATATGCTGGCACAGCAGGTTAGGTATATGGGCACGTTATATCAGCAGGCCAGGCATATGCTGGCATGTTATATCAGCAGGTTAGGTATATGCTGGCATGTTATATCAGCAGGTTAGGCATATGCTGGCACGTTATATCAGCAGGTTAGGTATATGCTGGCATATGCTGGCACATTATATCAGTAGGTTAGGCATATGCTGGCACGTTATATCAGCAGGTTAGGTATATGCTGGGTATCCATTATATCAGCAGGTTAGGCATATGCTGGCAACGTTATATCAGTAGGTTAGGTATATGCTGGCACTACTCCTGTTATATCAGTAGGTTAGGTATATGCTGGCATGTTATATCAGTAGGTTAGGTATATGCTGGCACGTTAGTAGGTTAGGTATATGCTGGCACATTATATCAGTAGGTTAGGCATATGCTGGCATGTTATATCAGTAGGTTAGGTATATGCTGGCATGTTATATCAGTAGGTTAGGTGTATGCTGGCATGTTATATCAGTAGGTTAGGTATATGCTGGCATGTTATATCAGTAGGTTAGGTATATGCTGGCATGTTATATCAGTAGGTTAGGTATATGCTGGCATGTTATATCAGTAGGTTAGGTATATGCTGGCATGTTATATCAGCAGGTTAGGCATATGCTGGCATGTTACATCAGTAGGTTTGGTATATGCTGGCATGTTATATCAGTAGGTTAGGTATATGCTGGCACATTATATCAGCAGGTTAGGTATATGCTGGCACGCTATATCAGCAGGTTAGGTATATGCTGGCATTATATCAGCAGGTTAGGTATATGCTGGTATGTTATATCAGTAGGCCAGGTATATGCTGGCTGTTATATCAGCAGGTTAGGCATATGCTGGGCACCTTGTTATATCAGCAGGTTAGGTATATGCTGGCACATTATATCAGCAGGTTAGGTATATGCTGGCATCATGCAGGTTATATATGCTGGTTATATCAGTAGGTTAGGTATATGCTGGCATGTTATATCAGCAGGTTAGGCATATGCTGGCACATTATATCAGCAGGTTAGGTATATGCTGGCATGTTATATCAGCAGGTTAGGTATATGCTGGCATGTTATATCAGTAGGTTAGGTATATGCTGGCATGTTATATCAGTAGGTTAGGTATATGCTGGCATGTTATATCAGTAGGTTAGGTATATGCTGGCACGTTATATCAGCAGGTTAGGTATATGCTGGCACATTATAATCAGCAGGTTAGGCATATGCTGGCACATTATATCAGCAGGTTAGGTATATGCTGGCACATTATATCAGTAGGCCAGGCATATGCTGGCATGTTATATCAGCAGGTTAGGCATATGCTGGCACATTATATCAGCAGGTTAGGTATATGCTGGCATGTTATATCAGCAGGTTAGGTATATGCTGGCACGTTACATCAGCAGGTTAGGTATATGCTGGCATATCATATCAGCAGGTTAGGCATATGCTGGCATGTTATAATCAGCAGGCATATGCTGGCATGCATCAGCAGGTTAGGTATATGCTGGCATGTTATCATCAGCAGGTTAGGCATATGCTGGCAGGTTATAATCAGTAGGCAGGTATATGCTGGCACATTATATCAGCAGGTTAGGCATATGCTGGCACATTATATCAGCAGGTTAGGTATATGCTGGCACAGCAGGCCAGGCATATGCTGGCACGATTATATCAGCAGGCCAGGCATATGCTGGCACATTATATCAGTAGGTTAGGTATATGCTGGCATGTTATATCAGTAGGTTAGGTATATGCTGGCACATTATATCAGTAGGTTAGGTATATGCTGGCACACCTTGTTATATCAGTAGGTTAGGTATATGCTGGCATGTAGCATCTTGTTATATCAGTAGGTTAGGCATATGCTGGCATGTTATATCAGTAGGTTAGGTATATGCTGGCACATTATATCAGTAGGTTAGGTATATGCTGGCACGTTATATCAGTAGGTTAGGTATATGCTGGCACATTATATCAGTAGGTTAGGCATATGCTGGCACAGTAGGTTCATATGCTGGCATGTTATATCAGTAGGTTAGGCATATGCTGGCATATATATCAGCAGGTTAGGCATATGCTGGCATTATATCAGCAGGTTAGGTATATGCTGGCACATGTTATATCAGCAGGTTAGGCATATGCTGGGTCATATCAGCAGGTTATGGCATGTTGATCAGCAGGTTAGGCATATGCTGGCACATTATATCAGCAGGTTAGGCATATGCTGGCACATTATATCAGCAGGTTAGGCATATGCTGGCACACCCTGTTACATCAGCAGGTTAGGCATATGCTGGCACGTTATAATCAGCAGGTTAGGCATATGCTGGCACACCATAATCAGCAGGCCAGGCATATGCTGGCATATCCTTGTTACATCAGCAGGTTAGGCATATGCTGGCACGGCATTCATAATCAGCAGGCCAGGCATATGCTGGCATGTTATATCAGCAGGTTAGGCATATGCTGGCATGTTATATCAGCAGGTTAGGCATATGCTGGCACATTATATCAGCAGGTTAGGTATATGCTGGCATGTTACATCAGCAGGTTAGGTATATGCTGGCATGTTATATCAGTAGGTTAGGTATATGCTGGCATGTTATATCAGTAGGTTAGGCATATGCTGGCATGTTATATCAGTAGGTTAGGTATATGCTGGCATGTTATATCAGCAGGTTAGGCATATGCTGGCACGTTATATCAGTAGGTTAGGTATATGCTGGCATGTTATATCAGCAGGTTAGGTATATGCTGGCATGTTATATCAGTAGGTTAGGTATATGCTGGTATGTTATATCAGTAGGTTAGGCATATGCTGGCACATTATATCAGTAGGTTAGGTATATGCTGGCACGTTATATCAGCAGGTTAGGTATATGCTGGCATATCAGCAGGTTAGGCATATGCTGGCATGTTATATCAGTAGGTTAGGTATATGCTGGCACGTTATATCAGCAGGTTAGGTATATGCTGGAACATTATATCAGCAGGTTAGGTATATGCTGGCACGTTATACATCATATGCTGGCACGTTATATCAGTAGGTTAGGTATATGCTGGCACATTATATCAGTAGGTTAGGTATATGCTGGCACATGTTATATCAGCAGGTTAGGTATATGCTGGCACGTTATATCAGCAGGTTAGGTATATGCTGGCATGTTATATCAGCAGGTTAGGCATATGCTGGCACATACCCTGTTATATCAGCAGGTTAGGCATATGCTGGCACGCTAATCTCTGTTACATCAGCAGGTTAGGCATATGCTGGTATGTTATATCAGCAGGTTAGGTATATGCTGGCACATTATATCAGTAGGTTAGGTATATGCTGGCACGTTATATCAGCAGGTTATATCAGTAGGTTAGGTATATGCTGGCACATTATATCAGTAGGTTAGGTATATGCTGGTACATTATATCAGTAGGTTAGGTATATGCTGGGTTATATCAGTAGGTTAGGCATATGCTGGCACGTTCATATCAGCAGGTTAGGTATATGCTGGCATGTTATATCAGCAGGTTAGGCATACGCTGGCCTAGTTACATCAGCAGGTTAGGCATATGCTGGCACATTATATCAGCAGGTTAGGTATATGCTGGCACGTTATATCAGCAGGTTAGGCATATGCTGGCATGTTATATCAGCAGGTTAGGCATATGCTGGCATGTTATATCAGTAGGTTAGGTATATGCTGGCATGTTACATCAGCAGGTTAGGCATATGCTGGCATGTTATATCAGCAGGTTAGGCATATGCTGGGCATGTTATATCAGCAGGTTAGGCATATGCTGGCACGTTATATCAGCAGGTTAGGCATATGCTGGCATGTTATATCAGCAGGTTAGGCATATGCTGGCATGTTATATCAGCAGGTTAGGCATATGCTGGCACGGTATACACTCAGCAGGTTAGGCATATGCTGGCATGTTATATCAGCAGGTTAGGCATATGCTGGCAGGCCATAATCAGCAGGCCAGGCATATGCTGGCATGTTATATCAGCAGGTTAGGTATATGCTGGCACGTTATATCAGCAGGTTAGGTATCATGCTGGTACATTATATCAGCAGGTTAGGTATATGCTGGCACATTATATCAGTAGGTTAGGTATATGCTGGCATGTTTATATCAGTAGGTTAGGTATATGCTGGCACATTATATCAGTAGGTTAGGTATATGCTGGCACATGTTATATCAGCAGGTTAGGTATATGCTGGCATGTTATATCAGCAGGTTAGGCATATGCTGGCATGTTTATATCAGCAGGTTAGGTATATGCTGGCATGTTATATCACCTTAGGTTATGTTATCAGTAGGTTAGGTATATGCTGGCATGTTATATCAGTAGGTTAGGTATATGCTGGCATGTTATATCAGTAGGTTAGGTATATGCTGGCACATGTTATATCAGCAGGTTAGGTATATGCTGGCATGTTATATCAGCAGGTCAGGCATATGCTGGCACATTATATCAGCAGGTTAGGGCTGGCATGTTATATCAGCAGGTTAGGTATATGCTGGCACATTATATCAGCAGGTTAGGCATATGCTGGCACATGTTATATCAGCAGGTTAGGTATATGCTGGCACATTATATCAGTAGGCCAGGTATATGCTGGCACACCCTGTTATATCAGTAGGTTAGGCATATGCTGGCACATTATATCAGTAGGTTAGGTATATGCTGGTACATGTTATATCAGTAGGTTAGGCATATGCTGGCACGTTATATCAGCAGGTTAGGCATATGCTGGCACATTATATCAGCAGGCCAGGCATATGCTGGTACTGTTATATCAGCAGGCCAGGCATATGCTGGCACATATAACAGCAGGTTAGGCATATGCTGGCACATTATATCAGCAGGTTAGGCATATGCTGGCATGTTATATCAGCAGGTTAGGCATATGCTGGCACATTTATATCAGCAGGCCAGGCATATGCTGGCACGCTACCCTGTTATATCAGCAGGTTAGGTATATGCTGGCACATCATATCAGCAGGTTAGGCATATGCTGGCACGCTATATCAGCAGGTTAGGTATATGCTGGGCACAGGTTAGGTATATGCTGGCATGTTACATCAGCAGGTTAGGCATATGCTGGCATGTTATATCAGCAGGTTAGGTATATGCTGGCATGTTATATCAGTAGGTTAGGTATATGCTGGCATGTTATATCAGTAGGTTAGGTATATGCTGGGTATGTTATATCAGTAGGTTAGGTATATGCTGGTACATTATATCAGTAGGTTAGGTATATGCTGGCATGTTATATCAGTAGGTTAGGTATATGCTGGCACATTACATCAGCAGGTTAGGCATGCGCTGGCATGTTATCTTGCCATCAGCAGGCCAGGCATATGCTGGCACTGTTACATCAGCAGGTTAGGCATATGCTGGCATGTTATATCAGCAGGTTAGGTATATGCTGGCACATCATATCAGCAGGTTAGGCATATGCTGGCACCATCCTGTTACATCAGCAGGTTAGGCATATGCTGGCACGTTACATCAGCAGGTTAGGCATATGCTGGCATGTTATATCAGCAGGTTAGGCATATGCTGGCATGTTATATCAGCAGGTTAGGCATATGCTGGCACATTATATCAGCAGGTTAGGCATATGCTGGCACATTACATCAGCAGGCCAGGCATATATGCTGGCATGTTACATCAGCAGGTTAGGTATATGCTGGCGCTATATCAGTAGGTTAGGTATATGCTGGTACATTATATCAGTAGGTTAGGTATATGCTGGCATGCTATCTGTTATATCAGCAGGTTAGGTATATGCTGGCACGTTATATCAGCAGGTTAGGTATATGCTGGCACATTATGGCATCAGTAGGTTAGGCATATGCTGGCATGTTATATCAGTAGGTTAGGTATATGCTGGCACATTATATCAGCAGGTTTATATGCTGGCATATATACCAGTAGGTTAGGTATATGCTGGCATGTTATATCAGTAGGTTAGGCATATGCTGGCATGTTATATCAGCAGGTTAGGCATATGCTGGCACGTTATATCAGCAGGTTAGGCATATGCTGGCACATTATATCAGCAGGTTAGGTATATGCTGGCACATTATATCAGCAGGTTAGGTATATGCTGGCATGTTATATCAGTAGGTTAGGTATATGCTGGCATCATAATCAGCAGGTTAGGTATATGCTTGTTATATCAGTAGGTTAGGTATATGCTGGCACATTATATCAGCAGGTTAGGCATATGCTGGCACGTTACACTCAGGCCAGGCATCCGCTGTTATATCAGCAGGTTAGGCATATGCTGGCTCAGCAGGTTAGGCATATGCTGGCATGTTACATCAGCAGGTTAGGCATATGCTGGCATGTTTACATCAGCAGGTAGGCATATGCTGGCATGCATCAGCAGGTTAGGCATATGCTGGCACATTATATCAGCAGGTTAGGTATATGCTGGCACATCATATATCAGTAGGTTAGGCATATGCTGGCACGTCATATCAGTAGGTTAGGTATATGCTGGCACATTATATCAGCAGGTTAGGCATATGCTGGCACATGTTACATCAGCAGGTTAGGCATATGCTGGCATGTTACATCAGCAGGTTAGGCATATGCTGGCACATGTTATATCAGCAGGTTAGGTATATGCTGGCACGTAATCCTTGTTATATCAGCAGGTTAGGCATATGCTGGCACGTTATATCAGCAGGTTAGGCATATGCCTGGCACGCTATAGCAGGTTAGGCATATGCTGGCATTATAATCAGTAGGTTAGGTATATGCTGGCATGTTACATCAGCAGGTTAGGCATATGCTGGCACGCTACATCAGCAGGTTAGGCATATGCTGGCATGTTATATCAGTAGGTTAGGGCTGGCATATGCATATGCTGGCACGTTATATCAGCAGGTTAGGCATATGCTGGCACATGTATACATCAGCAGGTTAGGCATATGCTGGCATGTTATATCAGTAGGTTAGGTATACGCTGGCACGCTTATATCAGCAGGTTAGGCATATGCTGGCACATTATATCAGTAGGTTAGGTATATGCTGGCATGTTATATCAGTAGGTTAGGTATATGCTGGCTGGCATGTTATACTCAGTAGGTTAGGTATATGCTGGCATGTTATATCAGCAGGTTAGGCATATGCTGGCACATTGGCATCAGCAGGTTAGGCATATGCTGGCACGTTACATCAGTAGGCCAGGCATATGCTGGCACGTTATATCAGTAGGTTAGGTATATGCTGGCATGTTATATCAGTAGGTTAGGTATATCAGTAGGTTAGGTATATGCTGGCATGTTATATCAGTAGGTTAGGTATATGCTGGCACATTATATCAGTAGGTTAGGTATATGCTGGTATGTTATATCAGTAGGTTAGGTATATGCTGGCAACGTTATATCAGTAGGTTAGGTATATGCTGGCACATTATATCAGCAGGTTAGGTATATGCTGGCATGTTACATCAGCAGGCCAGGCATATGCTGGCATGTTATATCAGCAGGTTAGGCATATGCTGGCATGTTACATCAGCAGGTTAGGTATATGCTGGCTGGCAGGCTATATGCATTATATCAGCAGGTTAGGCATATGCTGGCATGTTATATCAGTAGGTTAGGTATATGCTGGCATGTTACATCAGCAGGTTAGGCATATGCTGGCATGTTTATCAGCAGGTTAGGTATATGCTGGCACGGCATGCCATCAGCAGGCCAGGTATATGCTGGCATGTTACATCAGTAGGTTAGGTATATGCTGGCACGTTATATCAGTAGGTTAGGTATATGCTGGCAGGTTAATCAGTAGGTTAGGTATATGCTGGCATGTTATATCAGTAGGTTAGGTATATGCTGGCACATTATATCAGTAGGTTAGGTATATGCTGGCACGCATAGCAGGTTGTTATATCAGCAGGTTAGGTATATGCTGGTACATTATAATCAGTAGGTTAGGCATATGCCGGCATGTTACATCAGTAGGTTAGGAATATGCTGGCACGTTATATCAGTAGGTTAGGTATATGCTGGCATGTATATCAGTAGGTTAGGTATATGCTGGTATGTTATATCAGTAGGTTAGGTATATGCTGGTACATTATATCAGTAGGTTAGGTATATGCTGGTATGTTATATCAGTAGGTTAGGTATATGCTGGC
>NW_027035679.1:0-11277 GCF_034236695.1 Oncorhynchus nerka
AACAGGGTCTGGAGGGCAATGGGAGGTACAGGGTCTGGAGGGTCTGGATGGTAATGGAGTTGCAGGGTCTGGAGGGCAATGGGAGTAACAGGGTCTGGAGGGTAATGGGAGTTACGAGGGTCTGGAGGGTAATGGGAGTTACAGGGTCTGGAGGGTAATGGAGTTACAGGGTCTGGAGGGTAATGGGAGTTACAGGGTCTGGAGGGTAATGGGAGTTACAGGGTCTGGAGGGTAATGGGAGTTACAGGGTTTGGAAGGTCTGGAGGGTCTGGAGGGTAATGGTATTTACAGGGTCTGGAGGGTCTGGAGGGTAATGGTAGCTACAGGGTCTGGAGGGCAATGGTAGTTACAGGGTCTGGAGGTCTGAGGGTAATGGGAGTTACAGGGTCCGGAGGGCAATGGCAGTCAGGGTCTATGAGGGTCCGGAGTGGCAATGGGAGCTACAGGGTCTGGAGGGTAATGGTAGTTACAGGGTCTGGAGGGTCTGGAGGGTAATGGGAGTTACAGGGTCTGGAGGGTAATGGTAGTTACAGGGTCTGGAGGGTCTGGAGTGGTAATGGGAGTTACAGGGTCTGGAGGGTCTGGAGGGTAATGGGAGTTACAGGGTCTGGATGGTAATGGGAGTTACAGGGTCTGGAGGGTAATGGGAGTTACAGGGTCTGGAGGGGTAATGGGAGTTACAGGGTCTGGAGGGTCTGGAGGGTAATGGGAGTTACAGGGTCTGGAGGGTAATGGAGTTAGATGGTCTGGAGGGTAATGGGAGTTATGGTCTGGAGGGTAATGGAGTTACAACTAGAGGGTAATGGGAGTTTCCAGGATCTGGAGGGTAATGGTTAGAGGGTTTGGAGGGTAATGACATACAGGGTCTGGAGGGGTAATGGAGTCACACGGTCTGGATGGCATTGGGAGTTACAGGTCTGGAGGGTAATGGGAGTTACAGGGTCTGGAGGGAGGGATTTACAGGGTCTGGAGGGTAATGGGAGTTAGATGGTCTGGAGGTAATGGGAGTTACAGGGTCTGGAGGTAATGGGAGTTACAGGGTCTGGAGGGTAATGGGAGTTACAGGGTCTGGAGGGTAATGGGAGTTACAGGATCTGGGAGTTACAGGTCTGGAGGGTAATGGGAGTTACAGGGTCTGGAGGGTATTGGGAGTTACAGGGTCTGGAGGGTATGGGAGTTACAGGGTCTGGAGGTAATGGGAGTTACAGGGTCTGGAGGGTTTGGAGGGTAATGGGAGTTACAGGGTCTGAGTGTAATGGGAGTTACAGGGTCTGGAGGGTAATGGAGTTACAGGTCTGGAGGGTAATGGGAGTTACAGGGTCTGGAGGGTCTGGAGGGTAATGGGAGTTACAGGGTCTGAGGGTAATGGGAGTTACAGGGTCTGGAGGGTAATGGGAGTTACAGGGTCTGGAGGGTAATGGGAGTTACAGGGTCTGGAGGGTAATGGGAGTTACAGGATCCAGAGGGTAATGGGGTTCTGGAGGGTAATGGGAGTTACAGGGTCTGAGGGTAATGGGAGGGTCTGGAGGGTAATGGGAGTTACAGGGTCTGGAGGGTAATGGAGAGTCTGGAGGGTCTGGAGGGTAATGGGAGTTACAGGGTCTGGAGGGTAATGGGAGTTACAGGGTCTGGAGGGTAATGGGAGTTTCAGGGTCTGGAGGGTAATGGGAGTTAGGGTCTGGAGGGTAATGGAGTTACAGGGTCTGGAGGGTTACAATGGGAGTTACAGGGTCTGGAGGGTAATGGGAGTTACAGGAGGGTCTGGAGGTAATGGGAGTTACAGGGTCTGGAGGGTAATGGGGAGTTACAGGGTCTGGAGGGTAATGGGAGTTACAGGGTCTTGAGGGTAATGGGAGTTACAGGGTCTGGAGGGTAATGGGAATTACAGGGTCTGGAGGGTAATGGGAGTAACAGGGTCTGGAGGGTAATGGGAGTTAGAGGGTCTGGAGGGTCTGGAGGGTAATGGGAGTTACAGGGTCTGGAGGGTAATGGGAGTTACAGGGTCTGGAGGTAATGGGAGTTAGGTCTGGAGGGTCTGGAGGGTAATGGGAGTTACAGGGTCTGGAGGGTAATGGAGTTACAGGGTCTGGAGGGTAATGGGAGTTACAGGGTCTGAGGGTAATGGGAGTTACAGGGTCTGGAGGTTAATGGGAGTTACAGGGTCTGGAGGGTAATGGGAGTTACATGGTCTGGAGGGTCTGGAGGGTAATGGAGAGGATCTGGAGGGTAATGGGAGATTTACAGGGTCTGGAGGGTAATGGGAGTTTCAGGGTCTGGAGGGTAATGGGAGAGGGTCTGGAGGGTAATGGGAGTTACAGGGTTAATGGGAGTTACAGGGTCTGGAGGGTAATGGGAGTTACAGGGTCTGGAGGGTCTGGAGGGTAATGGGAGTTACAGGGTCTGGAGGGTAATGGGGAGTTACAGGGTCTGGAGGGTAATGGGAGTTAGAAGGGTCTGGAGGGTAATGGGAGTTACAGGGTCTGGAGGGTCTGGAGGGTAATGGGAGTTACAGGGTCTGGAGGGTTGGGAGTTACAGGGTCTGGAGGGTAATGGGAGTTACAGGTTTGGGGTCTGGATGGTAATGGGAGTTACAGGGTCTGGAGGTAATGGGAGTTACAGGGTCTGGAGGTCTGGAGGTAATGGGAGTTACAGGGTCTGGATGGTAATGGAGTTACAGGGTCTGGTAATGGGAGTTACAGGTAATGGGAGAGGGTCTGGAGGGTAATGGGAGTTACAGGGTCTGGAGGGTCTGGAGGGTAATGGGAGTTACAGGGTTTGGAGGTAATGGAGTTACAGGGTCTGAGGGTATTGGTCTGTTTGAGGGTAATGGGAGTTACAGGGTTGAGGTGGCAATGGGATTTACAGGTCTGGAGGGTAATGGGAGTTACAGGGTCTGGAGGGTAATGGGAGTTACAGGATCTGGAGGGTAATGGGAGTTACAGGGTCTGGAGGGTAATGGGGTCAGGATCTGGAGGGTAATGGGAGTTACAGGGTCTGGAGGGTAATGGGAGTTACAGGAGGTCTGGGGATTACAGGGTCTGGAGGGTAATGGGAGTTACAGGGTCTGGAGGGTAATGGAGTTACAGGATCTGGAGGGTAATGGGAGTTACAGGGTCTGGAGGGTCTGAGTTACAGATCTGGTAAGGGAGGGTCTGGAGGGTAATGGGAGTTACATGGTCTGGAGTTAGAGGGTTTGGATGGGTAATGGGAGTTACAGGGTCTTGAGGGTAATGGGAGTTACAGGGGTTTGGAGGTAATGGGAGTTACAGGATCTGGAGGGATGGGAGTTACTGGAGGGTAATGGGAGTTACAGGTCTGGAGGGTAATGGGAGTTACAGGGTCTGAGGGTAATGGGAGTTACAGGGAGGGTCTGGAGGGTAATGGGAGTTACAGGATCTGGAGGGTAATGGGAGTTACAGGGTCTGGAGGGTAATGGGAGTTACAGGGTCTGGAGGGTAATGGAGTTACAGGGTTGGAGGGTAATGGGAGTTACAGGGTCTGGAGGGTAATGGGAGTTACAGGATCTGGAGGGTCTGGAGGGTAATGGGAGTTACAGGGTCTGGAGGGTAATGGGAGTTACATGGTCTGGATAATGGGAGTTACATGGTCTGGAGGGTAATGGGAGTTACAGGTCTGGAGGGTAATGGGAGTTACAGGGTACAGGAGGGTAATGGGAGTTACAGGGTCTGGAGGGTGGAATGGGAGTTACAGGGTCTAGAGGGTAATGGGAGTTACAGGGTCTGGAGGGTAATGGGAGTTACAGGGTCTGGAGGGTAATGGGAGTTACAGGGTCTGGAGGGTAATGGGAGTTACAGGGTTTGAGGGTAATGGGAGTTACATGATCAGGGTCTGGAGGGTAATGGGAGTTACAGGATCTGGAGGGTCTGGAGGGTAATGGGAGTTACAGGGTCTGGATGGTCTAGAGGGTAATGGGGTTACAGGGTCTGGAGGGTAATGGAGTTACAGGGTCTGGAGGGTAATGGGAGTTACAGGGTCTGGGGGGTAATGGGAGTTACAGGGTCTGGGGGTCTGGAGTTACAGAGGGGAGGGTAATGGGAGTTAGAGGGTCTGGAGGGGTAATGGGAGTTACAGGGTCTGGAGGGTAATGGAGTTACAGGGTCTGGAGGGTCTAAATGGGAGTTAGGGTCAGGGTCTGGAGGGTAATGGGAGTTACAGAGGGTCTGGAGGGTAATGGGAGTTACAGGGTCTGGAGGGCAATGGGAGTTACAGGGTCTGGAGGGTAAAGTTACAGGGTCTGGAGAGGGTAATGGGAGTTACAGGGTCTGGAGGGTAATGGGAGTTATGGATCTGGAGGGTCTGGAGGGTAATGGGAGTTACAGGGTCTGGAGGGTAATGGGAGTTACAGGGTCTGGAGGGTATTGGGAGTTACAGGGTCTGGAGGGTAATGGGAGTTACAGGGTCTGAGGGTAATGGGAGTTACAGGGTCTGGAGGGTAATGGGAGTTACAGGATCAGGGTCTGGAGGGTAATGGGAGTTACAGGGTCTGGAGGGTAATGGGAGTTACAGGGTCTGGAGGGTAATGGGGAGTACAGGGTCTGGAGGGTAATGGGAGTTAGGGTCAGGGTCTGGAGGGTAATGGAGTTACAGGGTCTGGAGGGTAATGGGAGTTACAGGGTCTGGAGGGTAATACAGGAGTCTACAGGGTAATGAGTTACAGGGTCTGGAGGGTAATGGGAGTTACAGGGTCTGGAGGGCAATGGGAGTTACAGGGTTTGGGTCTGGAGGGTAATGGGAGTTACAGGGTCTGGAGGGTAATGGGAGTTACAGGGTCTGGAGGGTAATGGGAGGAGGGTCTGGGGGTAATGGGAGTTACAGGGTCTGGAGGGTAATGGGAGTTAGAGGGTCTGGAGGGTAATGGGAGTTACAGGGTCTGGAGGGTAATGGGAGTTACATGAGGTCTGGAGGGTAATGGGAGTTACAGGATGAGGGGGTCTGGAGGGTCTGGAGGGTAATGGAGTTACAGGGTCTGGAGGGTAATGGGAGTTACAGGGTCTGGAGGGTAATGGGAGTTACAGGGTCTGGAGGGTCTGGAGGGTAATGGGAGTTACAGGGTCTGGAGGGTAATGGGAGTTACAGGGATTGGAGGTCTGGAGGGTAATGGGAGTTACAGGGTCTGGAGGGTAATGGAGTTAGGGTCTGGAGGGTCTGGAGGGTAATGGGAGTTACAGGGTCTGGAGGGTAATGGGAGTTACAGGGTCTGGAGGGTAATGGGAGTTACAGGGTCTGGAGGGGGTAATGGGAGTTACAGGGTCTGGAGGGTAATGGGAGTTACAGGGTCTGGAGGGTAATGGGAGTTACAGGGTCTGGAGGGTCTGGAGGGTAATGGGAGTTCAGGAGGGTTGAGGGTCTGGAGGGTAATGGGAGTTACAGGGTCTGGAGGGTAATGGGAGTTACAGAGGGTCTGGAGGGTAATGGGAGTTACAGGGTCTGGAGGGTAATGGGAGTTACAGGGTCTGGAGGGTAATGGGAGTTACAGGGTCTGGAGGGTAATGAGGGAGTGGGAGTTACAGGTCTGGAGGGTAATGGGAGTTACAGGGTCTGGAGGGTAATGGGAGTTACAGGGTTCTGGAGGGTAATGGGAGTTACAGGGTCTGGAGGGTAAATGGGAGTTACAGGTTCTGGTAATGGGAGTACAGGGTCTGGAGGGTAATGGGAGTTACAGGGTCTGGAGGGTAATGGGAGTTACAGGGTCTGGAGGGTAATGGGAGTTACAGGGTCTGGAGGGTCTGGAGGGTGGGAGTTACAGGGTTTGGAGGGTAATGGGAGTTACAGGTCTGGAGGGTCTGGAGGGTAATGGGAGTTACAGGATCTGGAGGGTAATGGGAGTTACAGGGTCTGGAGGGTAATGGGAGTTACAGGGTTTGGAGGGTAATGGGAGTTACAGGGTCTGGAGGGTAATGGGAGTTACAGGGTCTGGAGGGTAATGGGAGTTACAGGGTCTGGAGGGTAATGGGAGTTACAGGGTCTGGAGGGTAATGGGAGTTACAGGTCTGGAGGGTAATGGGAGTTACAGGGTCTGGAGGGTAATGGGAGTTACAGGGTCTGGAGGGTCTGGAGGGTAATGGGAGTTACAGGGTCTGGAGGGAGGGTAAGGGTCTGGAGGGTAATGGGAGTTACAGGGTCTGGAGGGTAATGGGAGTTACAGGGTCTGGAGGGTAATGGGAGTTACAGGGTCTGGAGGGTAATGGGAGTTACAGGGTCTGGAGGGTAATGGGAGTTACAGGGTCTGGAGGGTAATGGGAGTTACAGGGTCTGGAGGGTAATGGGAGTTACAGGGTCTGGAGGGTAATGGGAGTTACAGGGTCTGGAGGGTAATGGGAGTTACAGGTCTGGAGGGTAATGGGAGTTACAGGGTCTGGAGGGTAATGGAGTTACAGGGTCTGGAGGGTAATGGGAGTTACAGGGTCTGGAGGGTAATGGGAGTTACAGGGTCTGGAGGGTAATGGGAGTTACAGGGTCTGGAGGGTAATGGGAGTTACAGGGTCTGGAGGGTAATGGGAGTTACAGGGTCTGGAGGGTAATGGGAGTTACAGGGTCTGGAGGGTAATGGGAGTTAGAGGGTCTGGAGGGTAATGGGAGTTACAGGGTCTGGAGGGTAATGGGAGTTACAGGGTCTGGAGGGTAATGGGAGTTACAGGGTCTGGAGGGTAATGGAAGTTACAGGGTCTGGAGGGGGTAATGGGAGTTACAGGGTCTGGAGGGTAATGGGAGTTACAGGGTCTGGAGGGTAATGGGAGTTACAGGGTCTGGAGGGTAATGGGAGTTCAGGGTCTGGAGGGTAATGGGAGGAGGGTCTGGAGGGTAATGGGAGTTACAGGGTCTGGAGGGTAATGGGAGTTACAGGGTCTGGAGGGTCTGGAGGGTAATGGGAGTTACAGGGTCTGGAGGGTAATGGGAGTTACAGGGTCTGGAGGGAGGGTCTGGAATGGGAGTTACAGGGTCTGGAGGGTAATGGGAGTTACAGGGTCTGGAGGGTATTGGGAGTTACAGGGTCTGGAGGGTAATGGGAGTTACAGGGTCTGGAGGGTAATGGGAGTTACAGGGTCTGGAGGGTAATGGGAGTTACAGGGTCTGGAGGGTCTGGAGGGTAATGGGAGTTACAGGGTCTGGAGGGTAATGGGAGTTACAGGGTCTGGAGGGTAATGGGAGTTAGGGTCTGGAGGGTAATGGGAGTTACAGGGTCTGGAGGGTAATGGGAGTTACAGGGTCTGGAGGGTAATGGGAGTTACAGGATCTGGAGGGTCTGGAGGGTAATGGGAGTTACAGGGTCTGGAGGGTAATGGGAGTTACAGGGTCTGGAGGGTAATGGGAGTTACAGGGTCTGGAGGGTAATGGGAGTTACATGGTCTGGAGGGTAATGGGAGTTACAGGGTCTGGAGGGTAATGGGAGTTACAGGGTCTGGAGGGTAATGGGAGTTACAGGATCTGGAGGGTCTGGAGGGTAATGGGAGTTACAGGGTCTGGAGGGTAATGGGAGTTACAGGGTCTGGAGGGTAATGGGAGTTAGGGTCAGGGTCTGGAGGGTAATGGGAGTTACAGGGTCTGGAGGGTAATGGGAGTTACAGGGTCTGGAGGGTAATGGGAGTTACAGGGTCTGGAGGGAGGAGTTACAGGTTCTGGGAGTTACAGGGTCTGGGGGGTAATGGGAGATACAGGATCTGGAGGGTAATGGGAATTACAGGGTCTGGAGGGTCTGGAGGGTAATGGGAGTTACAGGGTTTGGAGGGTCTGGACGGTAATGGGAGTTACAGGGTCTGGAGGGTAATGGGAGTTACAGGGTCTGGAGGGTCTGGAGGGTAATGGGAGTTACAGGGTCTGGAGGGTAATGGGAGTTACAGGGTCTGGAGGGTAATGGGAGTTACAGGGTCTGGAGGGTAATGGGAGTTACAGGGTCTGGAGGGTCTGGAGGGTAATGGGAGTTACAGGGTCTGGAGGGTAATGGGAGTTACAGGGTCTGGAGGGTAATGGGAGTTACAGGGTCTGGAGGGTAATGGGAGTTACAGGGTCTGGAGGGTAATGGGAGTTACAGGGTCTGGAGGGTAATGGGAGGGTTAGGGTAATGGGGTCAGGGTCTGGAGGGTAATGGGAGTTACAGGGTCTGGAGGGTAATGGGGAGTTACAGGGTTGGAGGGTCTGGAGGGTAATGGGAGTTACAGGGTCTGGAGGGTAATGGGAGTTACAGGGTCTGGAGGGTAATGGGAGTTACAGGGTCTGGAGGGTAATGGAAGTTACAGGGTCTGGAGGGTAATGGGAGTTACAGGGTCTGGAGGGTAATGGGAGTTACATGGTCTGGAGGGTAATGGGAGTTACAGGGTCTGGAGGGTAATGGGAGTTACAGGGTCTGGAGGGTAATGGGAGTTACAGGGTCTGGAGGGTAATGGGAGTTACAGAGGGTCTGGAGGGTAATGGGAGTTACAGGGTCTGGAGGGTAATGGGAGTTACAGGATCTGGAGGGTCTGGAGGGTAATGGGAGTTAAAGGGTCTAGAGGGTAATGGGAGTTACAGGGTCTGGAGGGTAATGGGAGTTACAGGGTCTGGAGGGTATTGGGAGTTACAGGGTCTGGAGGGTAATGGGAGTTACAGGGTCTGGAGGGTAATGGGAGTTACAGGGTCTGGAGGGTATTGGGAGTTACAGGGTCTGGAGGGTAATGGGAGTTACAGGGTCTGGAGGGTAATGGGAGTTACAGGGTCTGGAGGGTAATGGGAGTTACAGGGTCTGGAGGGTCTGGAGGGTAATGGGAGTTACAGGGTCTGGAGGGTAATGGGAGTTACAGGGTCTGGAGGGTAATGGGAGTTAGATGGTCTGGAGGGTAATCTGGGGTCTGGAGGGTAATGGGAGTTACAGGATCTGGAGGGGGTAATGGGAGTTACAGGGTCTGGAGGGTAATGGGAGTTACAGGGTCTGGAGGGTCTGGAGGGTAATGGGAGTTACAGGGTCTGGAGGGTAATGGGAGTTACATGGTCTGGAGGGTAATGGGAGTTACAGGGTCTGGAGGGTAATGGGAGTAACAGGGTCTTGAGGGTAATGGGAGTTACAGGGTCTGGAGGGTAATGGGAGTTACAGGGTCTGGAGGGTCTGGAGGGTAATGGGAGTTACAGGGTCTGGAGGGTAATGGGAGTTACAGGGTCTGGAGGGTAATGGGAGTTACAGGGTCTGGAGGGTAATGGGAGTTACAGGGTCTGGAGGGTAATGGGAGTTACAGGGTCTGGAGGGTAATGGGAGTTACAGGGTCTGGAGTTACAGGGTCTGGAGGGTAATGGGAGTTACAGGGTCTGGAGGGTAAATGGGGCAATGGTAGGGGAGTTCAGGGTCTGGAGGGTAATGGGAGTTACAGGGTCTGGAGGGTAATGGGAGTTACAGGGTCTGGAGGGTAATGGGAGTTACAGGGTCTGGAGGGTAATGGGAGTTACAGGGTCTGGAGGGTCTGGAGGGTAATGGGAGTTACTGGAGGGTCTGGAGGGTAATGGGAGTTACAGGGTCTGGAGGGTAATGGGAGTTACAGGGTCTGGAGGGTAATGGAGTTAGAGGGTCTGGAGGGTAATGGGAGTTACAGGGTCTGGAGGGTAATGGGAGTTACAGGGTCTGGAGGGTAATGGGAGTTACAGGGTCTGGAGGGTCTGGAGGGTAATGGGAGTTACAGGGTCTGGAGGGTAATGGGAGTTAGGGTCAGGGTCTGGAGGGTAATGGGAGTTACAGGGTCTGGAGTAATGGTAGTTACAGGTCTGGAGGGTAATGGGAGTTACAGGGTCTGGAGGGTAATGGGAGTTAGGATCAGGGTCTGGAGGGTAATGGGAGTTACAGGGTCTGGAGGGTAATGGAGTTACAGGGTCTGGAGGGTCTTGGGAGTTAGGGTCTGGAGGGTCTGGAGGGTAATGGGGTTACAGGGTCTGGAGGGTAATGGGAGTTACAGGGTCTGGAGGGTAATGGGAGTTACAGGTAATCTGGAGGGTCTGGAGGGTAATGGGAGTTAAAGGGTCTGGAGGGTAATGGGAGTTACGGGGTCTGGAGGGTAATGGGAGTTACAGGGTCTGGAGGGTAATGGGAGTTACAGGGTCTGGAGGGTAATGGGAGTTACAGGGTCTGGAGGTAATGGGAGTTACAGGGTCTGGAGGTAATGGGAGTTACAGGGTCTGGAGGGTAATGGGAGTTACAGGGTCTGGAGGGTAATGGGAGTTAGGAGGGTCTGGAGGTAATGGGAGTAACAGGGTCTGGGGTTGGAGGGTAATGGGAGTTACATGATCTGGAGGTAATGGGAGTTGGCAGGATCTGGAGGGTAATGGGAGTTACAGGGTCTGGGGGTAATGGGAGTGACAGGGTCTGGAGGGTAATGGGAGTTAGAGGGTCTGGGGGTAATGGGAGTTACAGGATCTGGAGGGAGGGTAATGGGAGTTAAGGGTCTGGGGGTAATGGGAATTACAGGGTCTGGAGGGTAATGGTAGTTACAGGGTTTGGAGGGTTGCAGGGTTTGGGTAATGGGAGTTACATGGTCTAGGAGGTAATGGGGAGGGTCTGGAGGTAATGGGAGTAACTTGGGGTCTTGAGGGTAATGGAGTGGTCTGAGGGTAATGGGAGTTACAGGGTCTGGAGGGTAATGGTAGTTACAGGGTCTGGAGGGTAATGGGAGTTACAGGGTCTGGAGGGTAATGAGTTAGAGGGTCTGAGGGTAATGGGAGTTACAGGTTCTGGAGGGTAATGGTAGTTACAGGGTCTGGAGGGTAAAGGGAGTTACAGGTTCTGGAGGGTAAAGGGAGTTACAGGATCTGGAGGGTAATGGTAGTTACAGGGTCTGGAAGGTAATGGGAGTTACAGGGTTTTGAGGGTCTGGAGGGTAAAGGGAGTTACAGGGTCTGGAGGGTAAAGGGGCTTACAGGGTCTGGAGGGTCTGGAGGGTAATGGCAGTTACAGGGTCTGGAGGGTAATGGGAGTTACAGGGTCTGGAGGGTCTGGAGGGTAATGGGAGTTACAGGGTTTGGAGGGTAATGGGAGTTACAGGGTCTGGAGGGTAATGGGAGTAACAGGGTCTGGAGGGTAATGGGAGTTACAGGGTCTGGAGGGTCTGGATGGTAATGGGAGTTACAGGGTCTGGAGGGTAATGGGAGTAACAGGGTCTGGAGGGTAATGGGAGTTAGAGGGTCTGGAGGGTAATGGGAGTTACAGGGTCTGGAGGGTAATGTGAGTTACAGGGTCTGGAGGGTAATGGTAGTTTCAGGGTTTGGAGGGTAATGGGAGTTAAAGGGCCTGGAGGGTAATGGGAG
>NW_027035680.1:0-11278 GCF_034236695.1 Oncorhynchus nerka
TCTGTTTAGGGCCAGTCACAGTGGTCAGGTATTCTGCCACTGTGTACTCTCTGTTTAGGGCCAGTCACAGTGGTCAGGTATTCTGCCACTGTGTCCTCTCTTTTCAGAGCCAAATAGCATTCTAGTTTACTATGTTATTTGTTGTTGATTCTTTCCAATGTGTCAAGTAATTATATTTTTGTTTTCTCAAGGTTTGGTTGGGTCTAATTGTGTTGCTGTCCTGGGGCTCTGTGGGGTGTGTGTGTGTTGCTGTCCTGGGGCTCTGTGGGTGTGTTTGTGTTGCTGTCCAGGGGCTCTGTGGGGTCTGTTTGTGTTGCTGTCCTGGGGCTCTGTGGGGTGTGTTTGTGAACAGAGCCCCAAGACCAGCTTGCATAAAGGACTCATCTATGGGTTCAGCTCTCTGGAGGTGATGGTTTTGTTATAGTACCCAACATGGTCTATAGTTAGTTATATATATTAACAACATGGTCTATAGTCTATAGTTAGATATATATAGTAACCAACATGGTCTATAGTTATTTATATAGTAACAACATGGTCTATAGTTAGTTATATAGTAACCAACATGGTCTATAGTTAGTTATATAGTAACAGCATGGTCTATAGTTAGATATATAGTAACCAACATGGTCTATAGTTAGATATATAGTAACCAACACGGTCTATAGTTAGTTACGTATATAGTACCCAACATGGTCTATAGTCTATAGTTAGATATATAGTATCCAACATGGTCTATAGTCTATAGTTAGATATATATTCACAACATGGTCTATAGTCTATAGTTAGATATATTGTAACAACAACATGGTCTATAGTCTATAGTTAGATATATAGTAACCAACATGGTCTATAGTCTATAGTTAGATATATAGTAACAACATGGTCTATAGTTAGTTATATATTAACAACATGGTCTATAGTTAGTTATATATTAACAACATGGTCTATAGTTAGTTATATATTAACAACATGGTCTATAGTTAGTTATATAGTAACAACATGGTCTATAGTTAGTTATATAGTAACCAACATGGTCTATAGTTAGTTATATAGTAACAGCATGGTCTATAGTTAGATATATAGTAACCAACATGGTCTATAGTCTATAGTTAGATATATAGTAACCAACATGGTCTATAGTTAGATATATAGTAACCAACATGGTCTATAGTTAGTTACGTATATAGTAACCAACATGGTCTATAGTCTATAGTTAGATATATAGTAACCAACATGGTCTATAGTCTATAGTTAGATATATAGTATCACAACATGGTCTATAGTCTATAGTTAGATATATTGTAACAACATGGTCTATAGTCTATAGTTAGATATATAGTAACCAACATGGTCTATAGTCTATAGTTAGATATATAGTAACAACATGGTCTATAGTTAGTTATATAGTAACCAACATGGTTTATAGTCTATAGTTAGATATATAGTAACCAACATGGTCTATAGTTAGATATATAGTAACAACATGGTCTATAGTTAGTTATATAGTAATAAACATGGTTTATAGTCTATAGTTAGATATATAGTAAATCAACATGGTCTATAGTTTAGATATATAGTAACAACATGGTCTATAGTTAGATATATAGTAACCAACATGGTCTATGGTCTATAGTTAGATATATAGAATTCAACATGGTCTATAGTTAGATATATAGTAAAACAACATGGTCTATAGTTAGATATATAGAACCAACATGGTCTATAGTCTATAGTTAGATATATAGTAAACTAACATGGTCTATAGTCTATAGTTAGATATATAGTAACAACATGGTCTATAACAACATGGTCTATAGTTAGATATATAGTATCCAACAAATGGTCTATAGTCTATAGTTAGATTATAGTAACATCATGGTCTATAGTCTATAGTTAGATATATAGGAACAACATGGTCTATAGTTAGATATATAGTAACTATGGTCTATAGTTAGATATATAGTATCCAACATGGTCTGTATTAGTAGATAGTTGGTTATAGTTAGTATCATAGTATCCAACATGGTCTATAGTTAGTTATATAGTAACCAACATTGTCTATAGTCTTAGTTATATAGTAACCAACATGTCTATAGTCTATAGTTAGATATATAGTAATCCAACATGGTCTATAGTTAGATATATATTCACAACATGGTATATAGTCTATAGTTAGATATATTAAATATAGTAACCAACATAGTCTATAGTTAGATATATAGTGAACCAACATGGTCTATATAGTCTATAGTTATGGTATATAGTAAGTTAACATGGTCTATGGTCTATAGTTAGATATATAGTAACAACATGGTATATAGTCTATAGTTAGTTATATAGTAACAACATGGTCTATAGTTAGTTAGTTATATTAACCAACATGGTCTATAGTTAGAGATATAGTAACCAACATGGTCTATAGTTAGTTATATAGTATCCAACATGGTCTATAGTTATTATATATAGTCTATAGTTAGTTATATAGTAACCAACATGGTATATAGTCTATAGTTAGATATATAGTAACAACATGGTCTATAGTCTATAGTTAGATATATAGTAACAACATGGTATATAGTCTATAGTTAGATATATAGTAACAAAATGGTCTATAGTCTATAGTTAGATATATAGTAACAACATGGTATATAGTCTATAGTTAGATATATATTAACAACATGGTCTATAGTTATAGTTAGTTATATAGTAACTAACAGGGTATATAGTCTATAGTTAGATATATAGTAACATCATGTCTATAGTCTATAGTTAGATATATAGTAACAGCATGGTATATAGTCTATAGTTAGATATATAGTAACAACATGGTATATAGTCTATAGTTAGATATATAGTAACAACATGGTCTATAGTCTATAGTTAGATATATAGTAACAACATTGTCTATAGTCTATAGTTAGATATATAGTAACAAAATGGTCTATAGTCTATAGTTAGATATATAGTAACAACATGGTCTATAGTCTATAGTTAGATATATATATTACCAACATGGTATATTGTCTATAGTTAGATATATAGTAACAACATGGTCTATAGTCTATAGTTAGATATATAGTAACAACATGGTCTATAGTCTGTAGTTAGATATATAATAACAACATGGTCATAGTCTATAGTTAGATATATAGTAACAACATGGTATATAGTCTATAGTTAGTTATATAGTAACCAACATGGTCTATAGTTAGTTATATAGTAACCAACAGGGTATATAGTCTATAGTTAGATATATAGTAACAACATGGTCTATAGTTAGTTAGATATATAGCCAACCAACATGGTCTATAGTCTATAGTTAGTTATATAGTAACCAACATGGTATATATTGTCTATAGTTAGATATATAGTAAATAAATATTGTCTATAGTCTATAGTTAGATATATAGTAACCAACATGGTCTATAGTCTGTAGTTAGATATATAGTAACCAACATGGTCTAGTTAGGTATATAGTAACCAACATATATAGTCTATAGTTAGTTATATGGTCTATAGTCTATAGTTATTATATAGTAACTAACAGGTATATAGTCTATAGTTAGATATATAGTAACAACATGGTCTATAGTTAGATATATAGTAACATCATGGTCTATAGTCTATAGTTAGTTATATAGTAACAACATGGTCTATATAGTCTATAGTTAGATATATAGTAACCAACATGTCTATAGTCTATAGTTAGATATATAGCAACCAACATGGTATATAGTCTATAGTTAGTTATATAGTAACCAACAATATGGTCTATAGTTAGATATATAGTAACCAACATGGTATATAGTCTATAGTTAGATATATAGTAACATGGTCTATAGTCTATAGTTAGATATATAGTAACAACATGGTCTATAGTCTATAGTTAGATATATAGTAACATCATGGTCTATAGTCTATAGTTAGATATATAGTAACAACATGGTCTATAGTCTTATAGTTAGTTAGATAGTAACAACATGGTCTATAGTTAGATATATAGTAACCAACATGGTATATAGTCTATAGTTAGTTATATAGTAACATGATGGTCTATAGTCTATAGTTAGATATATAGTAAACTAACATGGTCCTATAGTCTATAGTTAGATATATAGTAACAACATGGTATATAGTCTATATAGTTAGATATATAAAACCAACATGGTATATAGTCTGTAGTTAGATATATAGTAACCAACATGGTCTATAGTTAGATATATAGTATCAACATGGTATCTAGTCTTATAACCAAAATGGTCTATATAGTTATATAGTATCAACATGGTCTATAGTTAGTTATATAGTAACCAACATGGTATATAGTCTTATAGTTAGTTATATAGTAACATGATGGTCTATAGTCTATAGTTAGATATATAGTAACCAACATGGTATATAGTCTATAGTTAGATATATAGTAACAACATGGTATAAAGTCTATAGTTAGATATATAGTAACAACATGGTATATAGTCTATAGTTAGATATATAGTAACCAACATGGTCTATAGTTAGATATATAGTATCCAACATGGTCTATAGTTAGATATATAGTAACCAAAATGGTCTATAGTTAGTTTATATAGTATCCAACATGGTCTATAGTTAGTTATATAGTAACAACATGGTAGGTCTATAGTTAGATATATAGTAACCAACATAGTCTATAGTTAGTTATATAGTAACCAACATGGTATATAGTCTATAGTTAGATATATAGTAACCAACATGGTCTATAGTCTATAGTTAGATATATGTAACAACAAAGTCTATAGTTAGTATATATAGTAACAACATGGTCTATAGTCTATAGTTAGATATATAGTAACCAACATGTCTATAGTCTATAGTTAGTTATATAGTAACCAACATAGTCTATAGTTAGATATATAGTAACCAACATGGTATATAGTCTATAGTTAGTTATATAGTAACAACATGGTCTATAGTTAGATAGTTAACATGGTCTATAGTTAGATATATAGTAACAAATGGTCTATAGTCTATAGTTAGATATATAGTAACAATATGGTCTATAGTCTGTAGTTAGTTATATAGTAACCAACATGGTCTATAGTTAGATATATAGTTACATTATATAGTCTATCCCAATATAGTCTATAGTCTATAGTTAGTTATATAGTAACCAACAGGGTATATAGTCTATAGTTAGATATATAGTAACAACATGGTCTATAGTCTATAGTTAGATATATATTAACAACATGGTCTATAGTCTATAGTTAGTTATATAGTAACAACATGGTCTATAGTCTATAGTTAGATATATAGTAACAACATGGTCTATAGTCTATAGTTAGATATATAGTAACCAACATGGTCTATAGTATATAGTTAGATATATAGTAACAACATGGTCTATAGTCTATAGTTAGATATATAGTAACAACATGGTCTATAGTCTATAAGATATATAGTAACAACATGGTCTATAGTCTATAGTTAGTTATATAGTAACCAACATAGTCTATAGTTAGTTATATAGTAACCAACATGGTCTATAGTCTATAGTTAGTTATATAGTAACCAACATGGTCTATAGTTAGTTATATAGTAACCAACATGGTATATAGTCTATAGTTAGTTATATAGTAACCAACATGGTCTATAGTTAGTTATATATAACCAACATGGTCTGTAGTTGGTTATATAGTAACAACATGGTCTATAGTTAGTTATATAGTAACCAACATGGTCTATAGTTGGATATATAGTAACCAACATGGTCTATAGTCTATAGTTGGATAGATAGTAACAACATGGTCTATAGTCTATAGTAAGATATATAGTAACCAACATGGTCTATAGTCTATAGTTAGATATATAGTAACCAACATGGTCTATAGTCTATATAGTAACAACATGGTTCTATAGTCTATAGTTAGTTATATAGTAACAACATGGTCTATAGTCTATAGTTAGATATATAGTAACAAATGGTCATAGTTAGTTAGATATATAGTAACAACACGGTCTATAGTCTATAGTTAGTTATATAGTAACTAACATGGTCTATAGTTAGATATATAGTAACAACATGGTCTATAGTTAGATATATAGTAACAACATGGTCTGTAGTTATATATAGTATGGTCTATAGTTGGATATATAGTAACCAACATGGTCTATAGTCTATAGTTAGATATATAGTAATATGGTCTAAGTCTATAGTTAGATATATAGTAATTCAACATGGTAGTCTATAGTTAGATATATAGTAACCAACATGGTCTATAGTCTATAGTTAGATATATAGTAACAACATGTCTATAGTCTATAGTTAGATATATAGTACCAACATGGTCTATAGTTATATATATTAACAACATGGTCTATAGTTAGATAGATAGTAACCAACATGGATAGTCTATATAGATATATAGTAACAACATGGTCTGCAGTCTATAGTTAGATATATAGTAACAACATGGTCTATAGTTAGATATATAGTAAATCAACATGGTCTATAGTTAGATATATAGTAACCAACATGGTCTATAGTCTTAGTTAGATATATAGTAACAACATGGTCTATAGTTAGATATATAGTCTATAGTTAGATATATAGTAACCAACATGGTCTATAGTCTATAGTTAGATATATAGTAACAACATGGTCTATAGTCTATAGTTAGATATATAGTAACCAACATGGTCTATAGTTAGATATATAGTAACAACATGGTCTATAGTTAGATATATAGTAACCAACATGGTAGAGATATATAGTAACAACATGGTCTATAGTCTATAGTTAGATATATAGTAACAACATGGTCTATAGTCATAGTTAGATATATAGTAACCAACATGGTCTATAGTCTATATTAGATATATAGTAACAACATGGTCTATAGTCTATAGTTAGATATATAAACAACATGGTCTATAGTTAGATAGTAAATCCAAATGGTCTATAGTTAGATATATAGTAACAACATGGTCTATAGTCTATAGTTAGATATATAGTAACAACATGCTCTATAGTCTATAGTTAGATATAGTAACAACATGGTCTATAGTTAGATATATAGTAACCATGGTCATAGTCTATAGTTAGATATATAGTAACAACATAGTCTATAGTCTATAGTTAGTTATATAGTAACTAACATGGTCTATAGTTAGATATATAGTAACAACATGGTATATAGTCTATAGTTAGTTATATAGTAAACTATGGTCTATAGTTAGTTATATAGTAACCAACATGGTCTATAGTCTATAGTTATATATAGTAACAACATGGTCTATAGTTAGATATATAGTAACCAACATGGTCTATAGTCTATAGTTAGATATATAGTAACCAACATGGTCTATAGTCTATAGTTAGTTATATATTAACAACATGGTATATAGTCTATAGTTAGATATATAGTAACAACATGGTCTATAGTCTATAGTTAGATATATAGTAACAACATGGTCTATAGTTAGATATATAGTAACCAACATGGTCTATAGTTATATATATATAGTAACCAACATGGTCTATAGTCTATAGTTAGATATATAGTAACCAACATGGTCTATAGTTAGATATATAGTAAAAACATGGTCTATAGTTAGATATATAGTAACAACATGGTCTATAGTCTATAGTTAGATATATAGTAACAACATGGTCTATAGTCTATAGTTAGATATATAGTAACTAACATGGTCTATAGTTAGATATATAGTAACAACATGGTCTATAGTCTATAGTTAGATATATAGTAACAACATGGTCTATAGTCTATAGTTAGATATATAGTAACCTAACATGGTCTATAGTCTATAGTTAGATATATAGTAACCAACATGGTCTATAGTCTATAGTTAGTTATATAGTAACCAACATGGTCTATAGTTAGATATATAGTAACAACATGGTCTATAGTCTATAGTTAGTTATATAGTAACAACATGGTCTATAGTCTATAGTTAGATATATAGTAACAACATGGTCTATAGTCTATAGTTAGATATATAGTAACCAACATGAATATAGTCTATAGTTAGATATATAGTAACCAACATAGTCTATAGTCTATAGTTAGATATATAGTAACCAACATAGTCTATAGTCTATAGTTAGATATATAGTAACAACATGGTCTATAGTCTATAGTTAGATATATAGTAAATAACATGGTCTATAGTTAGATATATAGTAACAACATGGTCTATAGTCTATAGTTAGATATATAGTAACCAACATAGTCTATAGTCTATAGTTAGTTATATAGTAACAGCATAGTCCATATTTAGATATATATAGTAACAACATGGTCATAGTCATAGTTAGATATATAGTAACAGCATGGTCTATAGTTAGATATATAGTAACAACATGGTCTATAGTCTATAGTTAGATATATAGTAACAACATGGTCTATAGTCTATAGTTAGATATATAGTAACAACATGGTCTATAGTAGTTAGATATATAGTAACAACATGGTCTATAGTCTATAGTTAGATATATATAGTAAAACAACATGGTCTATAGTTAGATAGATAGTAACCAACATGATAGTCTATAGTTAGTTATATAGTAACCAACATGTCTATAGTCTATAGTTAGATATATAGTAACAACATGGTCTATAGTTAGTTATATAGTAACCAACATAGTCTATAGTTAGTTATATAGTAACAACATGGTCTATAGTCTATAGTTAGTTATATAGTAACATGGTCTATAGTCTATAGTTAGTTATATAGTAACCAACATGGTCTATAGTTAGTTATATAGTAACCAACATGGTCTATAGTCTTAGTTAGATATATGGTAACAACATAGTCTATAGTTAGTTATATAGTAACCAACATGGTCTATAGTCTATAGTTAGTTATATAGTAACAACATGGTCTATAGTTAGATATATAGTAACATAGTATAAATGTTAGATATATGGTCTATAGTTAGATATATAGTAACAACATGGTATATAGTCTATAGTTAGTTATATAGTAACTAACATGGTCTATAGTTAGTTAGTTATATAGTAACAACATGGTATATAGTCTATAGTTAGATATATAGTAGTAACATGGTCTATAGTCAACATCTATAGTCTTAGTTAGTTATATATAGTAACCAACATGGTATATAGTCTATAGTTAGATATATAGTAACAACATGGTCTATAGTTAGTTATATAGTAATATACAGGGTCTATAGTCTATAGTTAGATATATAGTAACAACATGGTCTATAGTCTATAGTTAGATATATAGTAACAACATGGTCTATAGTCTATAGTTAGATATATAGTAACCAACATGGTATATAGTCTATAGTTAGATATATAGTAACAAAATGGTCTATAGTCTGCTAGTTAGATATATAGTAACAACATTGTCTATAGTCTATAGTTAGATATATATTAAAAATGGTCTATAGTCTATAGTTAGTTATATAGTAAACCAACATGGTCTATAGTCTATAGTTAGTTATATATTAACCAACATGGTCTATAGTCTATAGATAGATAGTAACAAATGGTCTATATAGATAAATAGTAACAACATGGTCATAGTAAGATTAACCTGTATATTAACAACATGACTTTACATTATAGTTATTAGGTAGTAACCAACATGGTCTATATTCATAGTTAGTTATATAGTAACTAAATGGTCTATAGTCTTCTGATAGATAGATGGACAAATAGTAACAACATGGTCTGTAGTAAGATCTAACCTGTTAGTCTAACTGACTTTACATTATAATATTACAGTATACTATACTATATTCTACTATATTCTACTTTAATAAATGGTACATTCTTTTCTATATTGTACTATATTCTGCTATACTTTGCAATATTCTATTCTATTCTACTGTACTATATGTTCCACTATATTCTACTATATTCCATTATATCTCCACTATATTTTACCCAAATCTACTACATTCTACTTTATACTACTATATTCTACTCTACTATATTCTACTATATACTTCTTTAATATTTTCTACTATATTCTACTGTACTTTTCTGTACTATATTGTACTATATTCTGACTCATTACTACATTCCTACTATATTATTTACTTTACCTAATTCTACAGTTTTCTACTATATTTTGCTATATTCTCTACTTTTATTCACTGTACTATATTCTACTACTTTTTTATACTATCTTGTGCTTTTACTTATATCTAACCTGTACTATATTCTATATTTGACTGTACTTTATTCTACTATTTTGTACTATATTTTACTATATTTGTATTCTACTATTTTGTACTATATTTTACTGTACTATATTCTACTATATTTGACTGTACTTTATTCTACTATTTTGTACTATATTTTACTGTACTATATACTACTATATTCTACTACTATATTTTACTGTACTTTATTCTACTCTACTATATTTGTACTTCATTCTAATATATTCTCCCATACTCTAATATATTCTACTAGATTTCGTATTGTACTGCTATATTTACCTGGCAATTTGACCACCTATAAGGACAGAGAGTCTGACTATAGATGCAACTGATTATGAGGAATTTCAATGTATATATGATGTAATATAATATTACTATATGATGTAATATACATTACTATCTGAATATGATTTATTATATACAGAAACACCTGTCCATATAGGGACTCTCTGACCTGTCCAGGGACTCTGTGACCTGTCCATATAGGGACTCTGTGACACCATGTCCATATTGGGACTCTGTGACCTGTCCATATTGGGACTATCTGACCTGTCCATATTGGGACTCTCTGACCTGTCCACATTGGGGACACTTGACCTGTCCATATAGGGACTCTGTGACCTGTCCATATTGATACTCTGTGACCTGTCCATATTGGGACTATCTGGACGTGTCCAGGGACTCTGTGACCTGTCCATATAGGGACTCTGTAACCTGTCCATATAGGGACTCTGTGACCTGTCCATATAGGGACTCTGTGAACTGTCCATATAGGGACTCTGTGACCTGTCCATATTGGGACTCTGTGACCTGTCCATATTGGAACTCTGTGACCTGTCCATGTGTAGGACTCTGTGACCCTGTCCATATTGGGACTCTGTGCCTGTCCATATTGGGACTCTGTGACCTGTCCATATAGGGACTCTGTGACTGTCCATATTGGGACTCTGTGACCTGTCCATATTGGGACTCTCTGACCTGTCCATATTGGGACTCTGTGACCTGTCCATATTGGAACTCTGTGACCTGTCCATATTGGGACTCTGTGACCTGTCCATATTGGGACTCTGTGACCTG
>NW_027035681.1:5000-11278 GCF_034236695.1 Oncorhynchus nerka
GGGGACTACGAGTTTAGATAGCCGACTAGTCCAACTTACCAATATAAACATTGTTAGCTGACATGGCTAATTGAGTGACTGAATTCAAAAGTATTTACACAACAGTCACTTTGACAGTATCCCTTTCTGCATCTAAACAAACGTTCCATACATGTTTGCCCATGTAATGAAGGGTAAGAAAGTTACTTTTGCCAAAACATTCAGGAGATAAAACCCATTGCCACCATACCATGACATCTGGAAAAGACAAAACGTTGAATTTGATATAATAGAAAGCTTACAAACAGTGTTGTCAAACTATGCTAAATGGTGGGTTGTGGCATGTCAGAAAAAATAAAAACACAGAAATATAAAAACGCAACATGTTAAGTGTTTCAAGAGCTGAAATAAATAAAAAAACAGAACATTTCTCAATTTTTGTACAAATTTGTTTACATCCTGTTAAGTGAGCATTTCTCATTTGCCAAGATAATTCATCCACCTGACAGGTGTGGAATATCAAAAAGCTGATTAAACAGCATGATCATTACACAGGTGCACCTTGTGTTGATGACAATAAAAGGCAACTAAAATGTGTCACACAACACAATGCTACAGATGTCTCATGTTTTCAGGATTGTGCGTGCCATTGGCAGAAATGTTGCCAGAGAATTGAATGTTCATTTCTCTACCATAAGCCACCAACATGGTTTTGAGAATTCTGGCAGTACGTCTAACCGGCCTCACAATCGCAGACCCACGCGTGTGGCGTGGTGTGGGCGCGGTTTGCTGATGTCAACGTTGTGAACAGAGGCCCCACGGTGGAGGTGGGGTTATGGTATGGTGTTTACTGATGTCAACGTTGTGAACAGAGGCCCCACCTGATGGTGGACACGGTGGAGGTGGGGTTATGGTATGGTGTTTACTGATGTCAACGTTGTGAACAGAGGGCCCCATGGTGGCGGTGGGGTTATGGTATGGACAGGCATAAGCTACGGACAATGAACACTATTATAGCATGTTCCAGTTCCAATATCCAGCAACTTGACAGAGACATTGAAGAGGAATGGGACAACATTCCACAGGCCACAATTAACAGCCTTATGGTGGTGAAACCAGATACGGACTGGTTCTGTTCCACGGCCATACCGGTTTTTATTTTACATCTCTATTCCCATTCATGTGAAAGACAGATTTGGGCCTAATGAATTTCAACTGACTGATTTCCTTACAAATCAAATCAAATTTTATTTGTCACATGGTTAGCAGATGTTATTGGTCACATGGTTAGCAGATGTTATTGGTCACATGGTTAGCAGATGTTATTGGTCACATGGTTAGCAGATGTTATTGGTCACATACACATGGTTAGCAGATGTTATTGGTCACATGGTTAGCAGATGTTATTGGTCACATGGTTAGCAGATGTTATTGGTCACATGGTTAGCAGATGTTATTGGTCACATGGTTAGCAGATGTTATTGGTCACATGGTTAGCAGATGTTATTGGTCACATGGTTAGCAGATGTTATTGGTCACATACACATGGTTAGCAGATGTTATTGGTCACATGGTTAGCAGATGTTATTGGTCACATGGTTAGCAGATGTTATTGGTCACATGGTTAGCAGATGTTATTGGTCACATACACATGGTTAGCAGATGTTATTGGTCACATACACATGGTTAGCAGATGTTATTGGTCACATGGTTAGCAGATGTTATTGGTCACATGGTTAGCAGATGTTATTGGTCACATGGTTAGCAGATGTTATTGGTCACATGGTTAGCAGATGTTAATGGTCACATACACATGGTTAGCAGATGTTAATGGTCACATACACATGGTTAGCAGATGTTAATGGTCACATACACATGGTTAGCAGATGTTAATGGTCACATGGTTAGCAGATGTTAATGGTCACATGGTTAGCAGATGTTAATGGTCACATGGTTAGCAGATGTTATTGGTCACATGGTTAGCAGATGTTATTGGTCACATACACATGGTTAGCAGATGTTATTGGTCACATGGTTAGCAGATGTTATTGGTCACATGGTTAGCAGATGTTATTGGTCACATACACATGGTTAGCAGATGTTATTGGTCACATGGTTAGCAGATGTTATTGGTCACATGGTTAGCAGATGTTATTGGTCACATACACATGGTTAGCAGATGTTATTGGTCACATGGTTAGCAGATGTTATTGGTCACATGGTTAGCAGATGTTATTGGTCACATGGTTAGCAGATGTTATTGGTCACATGGTTAGCAGATGTTAATGGTCACATACACATGGTTAGCAGATGTTAATGGTCACATACACATGGTTAGCAGATGTTAATGGTCACATACACATGGTTAGCAGATGTTAATGGTCACATGGTTAGCAGATGTTAATGGTCACATGGTTAGCAGATGTTAATGGTCACATGGTTAGCAGATGTTATTGGTCACATGGTTAGCAGATGTTATTGGTCACATACACATGGTTAGCAGATGTTATTGGTCACATGGTTAGCAGATGTTATTGGTCACATGGTTAGCAGATGTTATTGGTCACATACACATGGTTAGCAGATGTTATTGGTCACATGGTTAGCAGATGTTATTGGTCACATGGTTAGCAGATGTTATTGGTCACATGGTTAGCAGATGTTATTGGTCACATGGTTAGCAGATGTTAATGGTCACATACACATGGTTAGCAGATGTTAATGGTCACATACACATGGTTAGCAGATGTTAATGGTCACATACACATGGTTAGCAGATGTTAATGGTCACATGGTTAGCAGATGTTAATGGTCACATGGTTAGCAGATGTTAATGGTCACATACACATGGTTAGCAGATGTTAATGGTCACATACACATGGTTAGCAGATGTTAATGGTCACATACACATGGTTAGCAGATGTTAATGGTCACATACACATGGTTAGCAGATGTTAATGGTCACATACACATGGTTAGCAGATGTTAATGGTCACATGGTTAGCAGATGTTAATGGTCACATACACATGGTTAGCAGATGTTAATGGTCACATACACATGGTTAGCAGATGTTAATGGTCACATACACATGGTTAGCAGATGTTATTGGTCACATACACCTGGTTAGCAGATGTTAATGGTCACATACACATGGTTAGCAGATGTTAATGGTCACATGGTTAGCAGATGTTATTGGTCACATACACATGGTTAGCAGATGTTAATGGTCACATGGTTAGCAGATGTTAATGGTCACATGGTTAGCAGATGTTATTGGTCACATACACATGGTTAGCAGATGTTATTGGTCACATACACATGGTTAGCAGATGTTATTGGTCACATACACATGGTTAGCAGATGTTACTGGTCACATACACATGGTTAGCAGATGTTACTGGTCACATGGTTAGCAGATGTTAATGGTCACATGGTTAGTAGATGTCATTGGTCACATACACATGGTTAGCAGATGTTACTGGTCACATACACATGGTTAGCAGATGTTACTGGTCACATACACATGGTTAGCAGATGTTACTGGTCACATGGTTAGCAGATGTTAATGGTCACATACACATGGTTAGCAGATGTTAATGGTGACATACACATGGTTAGCAGATGTTATTGGTCACATACACATGGTTAGCAGATGTTAATGGTCACATACACATGGTTAGCAGATGTTATTGGTCACATACACATGGTTAGCAGATGTTAATGGTCACATACACATGGTTAGCAGATGTTAATGGTCACATACACCTGGTTAGCAGATGTTAATGGTCACATACACATGGTTAGCAGGTGTTAATGGTCACATACACATGGTTAGCAGATGTTAATGGTCACATACACATGGTTAGCAGATGTTATTGGTCACATACACATGGTTAGCAGATGTTAATGGTCACATACACATGGTTAGCAGATGTTAATGGTCACATACACATGGTTAGCAGATGTTATTGGTCACATACACATGGTTAGCAGATGTTAATGGTCACATACACATGGTTAGCAGATGTTATTGGTCACATACACATGGTTAGCAGATGTTAATGGTCACATGGTTAGCAGATGTTATTGGTCACATACACATGGTTAGCAGATGTTAATGGTCACATGGTTAGCAGATGTTAATGGTCACATGGTTAGCAGATGTTATTGGTCACATACACCTGGTTAGCAGATGTTAATGGTCACATGGTTAGCAGATGTTATTGGTCACATACACATGGTTAGCAGATGTTAATGGTCACATGGTTAGCAGATGTTAATGGTCACATACACATGGTTAGCAGATGTTAATGGTCACATGGTTAGCAGATGTTATTGGTCATGATACACATGGTTAGCAGATGTTATTGGTCACATACACATGGTTAGCAGATGTTAATGGTCACATGGTTAGCAGATGTTAATGGTCACATGGTTAGCAGATGTTATTGGTCACATACACATGGTTAGCAGATGTTAATGGTCACATGGTTAGCAGATGTTATTGGTCACATACACATGGTTAGCAGATGTTAATGGTCACATACACATGGTTAGCAGATGTTAATGGTCACATGGTTAGCAGATGTTAATGGTCACCTGGTTAGCAGATGTTAATGGTCACATGGTTAGCAGATGTTATTGGTCACATACACATGGTTAGCAGATGTTAATGGTCACATACACATGGTTAGCAGATGTTAATGGTCACATACACATGGTTAGCAGATGTTAATGGTCACATACACATGGTTAGCAGATGTTAATGGTCACATACACATGGTTAGCAGATGTTATATGGTCACATACACATGGTTAGCAGATGTTAATGGTCACATACACATGGTTAGCAGATGTTATTGGTCACATACACATGGTTAGCAGATGTTAATGGTCACATACACATGGTTAGCAGATGTTAATGGTCACATACACATGGTTAGCAGATGTTATTGGTCACATACACATGGTTAGCAGATGTTATTGGTCACATACACATGGTTAGCAGATGTTAATGGTCACATGGTTAGCAGATGTTAATGGTCACATGGTTAGCAGATGTTATTGGTCACATACACATGGTTAGCAGATGTTATTGGTCACATACACATGGTTAGCAGATGTTAATGGTCACATGGTTAGCAGATGTTAATGGTCACATGGTTAGCAGATGTTATTGGTCACATACACCTGGTTAGCAGATGTTAATGGTCACATGGTTAGCAGATGTTATTGGTCACATACACATGGTTAGCAGATGTTAATGGTCACATGGTTAGCAGATGTTAATGGTCACATGGTTAGCAGATGTTATTTGTCACATACACATGGTTAGCAGATGTTAATGGTCACATACACATGGTTAGCAGATGTTAATGGTCACATACACATGGTTAGCAGATGTTAATGGTCACATACACATGGTTAGCAGATGTTAATGGTCACATACACATGGTTAGCAGATGTTAATGGTCACATACACATGGTTAGCAGATGTTAATGGTCACATACACATGGTTAGCAGATGTTATTGGTCACATACACATGGTTAGCAGATGTTAATGGTCACATACACATGGTTAGCAGATGTTAATGGTCACATACACATGGTTAGCAGATGTTATTGATCACATACACATGGTTAGCAGATGTTAATGGTCACATGGTTAGCAGATGTTAATGGTCACATACACATGGTTAGCAGATGTTAATGGTCACATACACATGGTTAGCAGATGTTAATGGTCACATACACATGGTTAGCAGATGTTAATGGTCACATACACATGGTTAGCAGATGTTATTGGTCACATACACATGGTTAGCAGATGTTAATGGTCACATACACATGGTTAGCAGATGTTAATGGTCACATACACATGGTTAGCAGATGTTATTGATCACATACACATGGTTAGCAGATGTTAATGGTCACATGGTTAGCAGATGTTAATGGTCACATACACATGGTTAGCAGATGTTATTGGTCACATACACATGGTTAGCAGATGTTAATGGTCACATGGTTAGCAGATGTTAATGGTCACATACACATGGTTAGCAGATGTTATTGGTCACATACACATGGTTAGCAGATGTTATTGGTCACATACACATGGTTAGCAGATGTTATTGGTCACATACACATGGTTAGCAGATGTTATTGGTCACATACACATGGTTAGCAGATGTTAATGGTCACATACACATGGTTAGCAGATGTTAATGGTCACATACACATGGTTAGGCAGATGTTACTGCAGTGTAGCGAAATGCTTGTGCTTCCAGTTCCGACAAT
>NW_027035682.1:0-11280 GCF_034236695.1 Oncorhynchus nerka
ATAAAATCAAATAAAATCAAATCAAATTTTATTTGTCACATACACTATGGTTCAGCAGATGTTAATGCGAGTGTAAGCGAAATGCTTGTGCTTCTAGTTCCGACAATGCAGTGATAACCAACAAGTAATCAACTAACAATTCTAAAACTACTGTCTTATACACAGTGTTAGGGATAAAGAATATGTACATAAGGGATATATGAGTGAGTGATGGTACAGAGCAGCATACAGTAGATGGTATCGAGTACAGTATATACATATGAGATGAGTATGTAGACAAAGTAAACAAAGTGGCATAGTTAAAGTGGCTAGTGATACATGTATTACATAAGGATGCAGTCGATGATGTAGAGTACAGTATATACGTATGCATATGAGATGAATAATGTAGGGTAAGTAACATTTATAAGGTAGCATTGTTTAAAGTGGCTAGTGATATATTTACATCATTTCCCATCAATTCCCATTATTAAAGTGGCTGGAGTTGGGTCAGTGTCAATGACAGTGTGTTGGCAGCAGCCACTCAATGGTGGCTGTTTAACAGTCTGATAGCCTTGAGATAGAAGCTGTTTTTCAGTCTCTCAGTCCCAGCTTTGATGCACCTGTACTGACCTCGCCTTCTGGATGATAGCGGGGGGGACAGGCAGTGGTTCGGGTGGTTGATGTCCTTGATGATCTTTATGGCCTTCCTGTAACATCGGGTGGTGTAGGTGTCCTGGAGGGCAGGTAGTTTGCCGCCCGGTGATGCGTTGTGCAGACCTCACTACCCTCTGGAGAGCCTTACGGTTGAGGGCGGAGCAGTTGCCGTACCAGGCGGTGATACAGCCCGCCAGGATGCTCTCGATTGTGCATCTGTAGAAGTTTGTGAGTGCTTTTGGTGACAAGCCGAATTTCTTCAGCATCCTGAGGTTGAAGAGGCGCTGCTACGCCTTCTTCACGACACTGTCAGTGTGTGAGGACCAATTCAGTTTGTCTGTGATGTGTATGCCGAGGAACTTAAAACTTGCTACCCTCTCCACTACTGTTCCATCGATGTGGATAGGGGGTGTTCCTCTGCTGTTTCCTGAAGTCCACAATCATCTCCTTAGTTTTGTTGACGTTGAGTGTGAGGTTATTTTCCTGACACCACACTCCGGTGGGCCCTCACCTCCTCCCTGTAGGCCGTCTCGTCGTTGTTGGTAATCAAGCCTACCACTGTTGTGTCGTCCGCAAACTTGATGATTGAGTTGAGGCGTGCGTGGCCACGCAGTCGTGGGTGAACAGGGAGTACAGGAGAGGGCTCAGAACGCACCTTGTGGGGCCCCCGTGTTGAGGATCAGCGGGGTGGAGATGTTGTTGCCTACCCCCTCACCACCTGGGGGCGGCCGTCAGGAAGTCCAGTACCCAGTTGCACAGGGCGGGGCTCGAGACCCAGGGTCTCGAGCTTGATGACGAAGCTTGAGGGTACTTTATGGTGTTGAATGCCGAGGGCCAGAGTCGATGAACAGCATTCTCATAGGTATTCCTCTTGTCCAGGTGGGTTAGGGCAGTGTGCAGTGTGGTTGAGATTGCATCGTCTGTGGACCTATTTGGGCGGTAAGCAAATTGGAGTGGGTCTAGGGTGTCAGGTAGGGTGGGAGGTGATATGGTCCTTGACTAGTCTCTTAAGCACTTCATGATGACGGGGAAGTGAGTGCTACGGGGCGTAGTCGTTTAGCTCAGTTACCTTAGCTTTCTTGGGAACAGGAACAATGGTGGCCCCTTGAAGCATGTGGGAACAGCAGACTGGTATAGGTGGATTGATTGAATATGTCCGTAAACACACGGCCAGCTGGTCTGCGCATGCTCTGAGGGCGCGGCTGGGGATGCCGTTTGGGCCTGCAGCCTTGCGAGGGTTAACACGTTTAAATGTCTTACTCACCTGCGGCTGCAGTGAAGGAGAGACCGCATGTTTTTCGTTGCAGGCCGTGTCAGTGGCACTGTATTGTCCTCAAAGCGGGCAAAAAGTTATTTAGTCTGCCTGGGAGCAAGACATCCTGGTCCGTGACTGGGCTGGTTTCTTCTTGTAGTCCGTGATTGACTGTAGACCCCTGCCACATGCCTCTGTGTCTGAGCCATTGAATTGAGATTCCACTTTGTCTCTGTACTGACGCTTAGCTTGTTTAATAGCCATGCGGGAGAGGGAATAGCTGCATTGTTTATATTCGGACATGTTACCAGACACCTTGCCCTGATTAAAAGCAGTGGTTCGCGCTTTCAGTTTCACGCGAATGCTGCCATCAATCCACGGTTTCCTGGTTTGGGAATGTTTTTATCGTTGCTATGGGAACGACATCTTCGACGCACGCGTTCTAATGAACTCGCACACCGAATCAGCGTATTCGTCAATATTTTCATCTGACGAATACGAAACATCCCAGTCCACGTGATGGAAGCAGTCTTGGAGTGTGGAGTCAGCTTGGTCTGACCAGCGTTGGACAGACCTCAGCGTGGGAGCCTCTTCATTTTAAGTTTCTGCCTGTAGGCAGGGATCAACAAAATGGAGTCGTGGTCAGCTTTTCCGAAAGGGGGCGGGGCAGGCCTTATATGCGTCGCGGAAGTTAGAGTAACAATGATCCAAGGTTTTACCACCCCTGGTTGCGCAATCGATATGCTGATAAAATTTAGGGAGTCTTGTTTTCAGATTAGCTTTGTTAAAATCCTCAGCTACAATGAATGCAGCCTCCGGATAAATGGTTTCCAGTTTGCAAAGAGTTAAATAAGTTCGTTCAGAGCCATCGATGTTTCTGCTTGGGGGATATATCTGTTTTGTGATTATAATCGAAGAGAATTCTCTTGGAAGATAATCACGGTCTACATTTGATTGTGAGGAATTCCTAAATCAGGTGAACAGAAGGATTTGAGTTCCTGTATGTTTCCTTCATCACACCATGTCTCGTTAGTCATGAGGCATACGCCCCCGCCGCTCTTCTTACCAGAAAGATGTTTGTTTCTGTCGGTAGCGATGCGTGGAGAAACCGTTGGCTGCACCGCACCGGATAGCGTCTTCCCAGTAAGCCATGTTTCCGTGAAGCAGAGAACATTGCAGTCTCTGATGTCCTCTGAATGCTACCTTGCTCGGATTTCATCAACCTTGTTGTCAAGAGACTGACGTGGCAAGAAGAATGCTGGGGAGTGGTGCTTGATGTGCTTGTCCGGGAGTCTGACCAGAAGACCGCTCGTTCCCTCTTTTTCGGAGTCGTTCTTGGTCAGCTGCAGCGTACCTAACCTACCTTTCATTATGTAATGAGACCATCTCTGTTAAACTGGCTTCATCCCAAATTCCATTTGGGACACGACAAAAGATTTCAGTTCAAATCCCTGTTTGCTAGTATAGGCGTTGCCATCTCATAGCCAGCACCGTGGAGACTCGTTGGCTGAGACGATGCTTGAGAACTGACCATATGTATGTTGCTATCACCTTTAGAGTGGAGGGGCTGGAAGGGACTGTACAGTATGTTATATTTAAAGGGGGGAATGTACAACATTGTGAGGCTACAAGGATGAGGTAAAGGACAGCCAATCCATCTTTCTATCTCTTAGGATCCTTGCCTGCGCCTTGTACACTTAGACCAGGTGGGGTTTGTACCAGGTGGGTTTGTACCAGGTGGCCTATCCTCCAACAACACGAGGATACTTTTTCCATGTTAAGTTAAGGGGCTAGCTCTCTCCAGTATCCAGAAGTAGCAGTATCGCTGGATGCAGAGAAAGCTTTTGATAGAATGGAATTGGCCTTATGTGTTTTATACTCTCTCTAAATTGAGCCTGCTATTATGCAGTGGATCAGGGCACTCTATCATGAACCTATTGCTTCACTTGAAACGAATGGCAGACTGTAACATCTGCCACTTTCAGCTTCTTCGTTCTACAAGGCAGGGCTGCCCGGCCACACCATGTATGTTCATTTTGCCACTAGATCCCCTTGACTGTTTCACTTGGAGAGGTCATGACTTCAAAACCAGCCTATAGGGTGATGATATCTTAGTAACACTGAGCGGTCATGACTTCAAAACCAGCCTATAGGGTGATGATATCTTAGTAACACTGAGCGGTCATGACTTCAAAACCAGCCTATAGGGTGATGATATCTTACTAACACTGAGTGGTCATGACTTCAAAACCAGCCTATAGGGTGATGATATCTTACTAACACTGAGCGGTCATGACTTCAAAACCAGCCTATAGGGTGATGATATCTTACTAACACTGAGCGGTCATGACTTCAAAACCAGCCTATAGGGTGATGATATCTTACTAACACTGAGTGGTCATGACTTCAAAACCAGCCTATAGGGTGATGATATCTTACTAACACTGAGCGGTCATGACTTCAAAACCAGCCTATAGGGTGATGATATCTTACTAACACTGAGCGGTCATGACTTCAAAACCAGCCTATAGGGTGATGATATCTTACTAACACTGAGCGGTCATGACTTCAAAACCAGCCTATAGGGTGATGATATCTTACTAACACTGAGCGGTCATGACTTCAAAACCAGCCTATACAGTGATGATATCTTACTAACACTGAGCGGTCATGACTTCAAAACCAGCCTATAGGGTGATGATATCTTACTAACACTGAGCGGTCATGACTTCAAAACCAGCCTATAGGGTGATGATATCTTACTAACACTGAGCGGTCATGACTTCAAAACCAGCCTATAGGGTGATGATATCTTACTAACACTGAGCGGTCATGACTTCAAAACCAGCCTATAGGGTGATGATATTCTTACTAACACTGAGCGGTCATGACTTCAAAACCAGCCTATACGGTGATGATATCTTACTAACACTGAGCGGTCATGACTTCAAAACCAGCCTATAGGGTGATGATATTCTTACTAACACTGTGAAATCCCAGCTGTTCGATACCAATAGTGGCCAATGTTCTGGATATAAAGTGAATTGGACTAAGAGGGAGGCTATTTCTCTGAACCACCACAGCTTTCCATCCCACCTTCGCATGCTCCTTCATATGGAAACCACAAGCTATAAATACCCAGGGAGGGATATCAGGTCATCTATCAATAATATATTTCATCTTAATGGACCAGGTCTCCTAAAAGCCATCAGGGCTGACATTAAGAGATGGACAGTTCTGCCTTTATCACTATGAGGACAAGCCGAGGTGATAACGATGAACATAAAACCCTAGACTATAATTTCTATGTCTTCATACCACTTCAGTTCCCTCAGGTTTAAAGATACTGTATACCTAGTTTATTTTCTTGTCTTCTTTGTGGAAGATAAGAAACCAAATATTTAACCATAAACACTGGCCATGTCAAGAAGCATGTGTTGATTAGGTGTTCCTGATGTTGACTTGTATTAATGGTCTTATAATGCCAGATACTCAATGTCATAGGGCTTTACAAAAAGGGGGGGATAGTATGAACCTGAAGTAGATAGAAGAAGAGCATTGTAACAGAACATACACATTTGATCTCTATATCATCATTATGGTTCCACTGTAAGACTAATCTTCAAGAACACTGCAGAAAAAAAGATCTGGTAAAACCTCGAAGCACACAGAATCTCTACCTCTACCTTTCCACTCGCGTAGCTGCCAAACTGAGCAGAGACCGCTGCTAAGCAGAGAGAGCACTGAGCAGAGACCGCTGCTAAGCAGAGAGAGCACTGAGCAGAGACCGCTGCTAAGCAGAGAGAGCACTGAGCAGAGACCGCTGCTAAGCAGAGAGAGCACTGAACCGAGACCGCAGTTGCACTTGGCCAAATCAATTCCAGTAATTAATGAAAGATTTAAACATTTACGTCGCCACCCACCGTTAACAGGTCCACGACCCATACTTTAAGAAACGCTGCCCTAGAGCCTCTACAGTAGACCCTGTACTACTCCTACACCCTAGAGCCTCTACAGTAGACCCTGTACTACTCCTACACCCTAGAGCCTCTACAGTAGACCCTGTACTACTCCTACACCCTAGAGCCTCTACAGTAGACCCTGTACTACTCCTACACCCTAGAGCCTCTACAGTAGACCCTGTACTACTCCTACACCCTAGAGCCTCTACAGTAGACCCTGTACTACTCCTACACCCTCAAGCCTCTACAGTAGACCCTGTACTACTCCTACACCCTAGAGCCTCTACAGTAGACCCTGTACTACTCTTACACCCTAGAGCAGGGGTGTCAAACTCATTTCGCATCGTGGGCCACATACGGCCTAGGGAGATGTCAAGTGGGCCGGACCATTAAAATTATACCATACTCTGCTACACTGCTCCACGAAATTGAAAATTTATGGAGTTGTATGAACAGTAGAATTCCATCACACAACTTTTGTTTTGAAGCTGCTGACTAACATTAAAGTGCACATTTTTTAAATCACCACAGTAAGGATTCATCTTCACAGAGCTGTATTCTTTCAATGCAAACAGTATCTAAGGCAGCATTTTAAAGGTGTTAGTCTAGTCTGGACTTGTATTTGTTCCTGAAACTTGGCATCTTTTGGCCTGTACAAGTGCATCAACACCAGGTGTCATGTCCTGACTAGCTGTCACTTTCAGAATGTCATTTAAGTGCTTGTTTGTGAGCCTTGAACGCATTTTTGTTTTATTGATATTCATCACTGAGAAAATTTGTTCACAAAGGTAGGTTGTCCCAAACATGCACAAATTTTAGCAGCCAGGGCTGTTAATTTCTAGTACCCTGGTAGTAGATACTGATAAAAATCTGTCCAGACCTACAGAGGCAAATTTGCCCTTCAAATCTGCATCACACTGCAAATCAATTATCTCTAGCTGAATTTCGACCGGCAGATCAGAAGCTTTAACTGTGAAAGGTGAGCGAAAACTGAAAATTCTGTCTCAAGTTCACCAAATACCTGAAACGTTTCTCAAACTCCGCAGTAGTCCTGCAATTTTGTCTTTGTACCGTTTCATGTCCGCATCAGGTCTGGTCACACATCTCTCAGACAGGGAAATGAGCAGGGTTGCCATTTGCCAGTTGCATCTCCCACAAAGTCAGCTTCAACTTAAATGCATGTATGTTGTCAGAAAACTGTGTGACAACTTTTTTGCGGCCTTGCAACATTTTGTTCAGATTGTTCAAGTGTTCAGTAATATCAACCAAGAATGCAAGGTCCCGTAGCCATTCCGTAGCCATTCCTGAGATTGTAATTCCAACACCGGTTTTCCTTTTTTCTCCATGAACTGTCCGATTTCCTCTCGTAGATCAAAGAAATGCCTCAGCACAGCGCCTCGGCTTAACCATCTCACTTCAGTGTGGTATGGCAGGCTGTGGGTAATGTGGCTGTCGCTGAGAAGTTTGTCAAACTGACGATGGTTCAGACCTCTGGACCGGATGAAATTTACAGTGCGAACAACCACCTCCATGACGTGGTCCATTTTCAGCGACTTGCAACACAATGCCTCCTGGTGCAAAATACAGTGAAATGTCCAGAAACGATCTCCTCCATTAAGGGCTTGTACTTTGTCTTTGAACTTTGTCGCGACACCTGCTTTCTTTCCGACCATGGATGGGCGCCGTCTGTAGCCAGGCTGACAGCGGGACCAGTCCACTCCAACTCTGTCCAATGCAGCAACGACAGAGCCGAAAATGTCCTCGGCTGTTGTGGTGTCCATCATTGGCACCAACTCGAAACTCTTCAGTAACAGTCAATGTCTCATCAGCTCCTCGAATAAATATAGCCAGTTGGGCCCGTCTGTGATGTCAGTGCTCTCGTCAATTGCCACGGAAAATGCAATAAATGACTTGACTCTCTGTTTCAATTGACTGTCTAAATCTGCCGATAGTTCGAAATCCTCTCTGCTATAGTATTCCTCGTCAGGCTAATATTGGCAAAAGCTTGTCGCTTCTCGGGACATACAAGTTCAGCCGCCTTCATCATGCATCGTTTAACAAAGTCACCGTCGGAATACGGCTTCGATGCTAATGCTATTTCTAGCAATTAGGTAGCTGGCTTTTACCGCTGCTTCACTGACTTCTCGGCTCTGGATGAAAGTTGACTGCTGTTTCCTCAGACACGCCAGCAATTCGTTAATCTTATCTCTTCTCAGTTGTCCTTGCAAGCCGTCATATTTTTCGCTGTGATGAGTCTCGTAGTGGCGTCGAATATTATATTCCTTCAATACCGAAACTTTTTGCAAACACACCAAGCACGAAGGTTTTCCGTGCATCTCTGTAAATAAATAGGACGTGGTCCATTTTTCTTTGAAAATTCTACACTCCTTATCTACTTTTCTCCGTTTGGATAACGACATTTTGGCTAATGAGGGTGTAGCGGAGAGGTAGAGACCAAGGTATTAACAACGTCGTAACAAGCAGCAGATGGCGCATTGATACCGTCTGCTGTTTTCAGTCTGTCTCAGTGATGCGGCTTGTCTTCTACTCTGATGGAAAGAGTGCGCCCCTTAGCGGATAATCCATGAATTGCAGCGAATTAAAAATATTAATTCCATGTCTTTTATGCATTTTTTCCACTTTCAAATTATCCTGCGGGCCTGATCGAACCTCCTTGGGGGCCGGTTCCGGCCCGCGGGCCGGATGTTTGACACCCCTGCCCTAGAGTCTCTACAGTAGACCCTGTACTACTCCTACACCTGTGGTAGAATTATATACATGATTTGATAACAAAAGAGAAAAGTGTAGTGGCCAATCAGTTCAAAAACATGACACGACCAGAGAACTTTTGAATTCAATGATAGACTTTTAATACACCCTCGTATCAGAAAGCCGGAGAGCTCCGCAGGACCCAAAAGGGACCCACAGAACACCCCCTTTTCCAGAGCCCTGGCCCCAGTATTTATCCACATATGAGCCCACCCCATATGTAAATTACGTTACATTCCAATCTGTGCGCCCTGCTTGTTCAGCTCAATCACCCCCACATCTGCTTCCAGTCAGATTATATGATGTCAAGACCCTTCCTTTGACCTAAAGATAATATACACCCCCCTTCCTGTGGCCTGTGCTCAGACCCTGTAATTAACCCTGTGTCCCTATTGTATGTGTCTCATTTAGCTTTAAGGTTCCCATCTGTTCATATGGTTTGTCCAAAGACAAACAGACTTGTGTTTCCCCAGTGAAGTGACCTATGCCTGCAATCCATCAGTTAGTCATTTGGCTGACCCCGTCCTTAGGCAACCTCTTTGATCCTTGTATGCCCAGCATCTATGTGTCTGCATTCTTAGTGTCCCCTATGACCTTTAACTTCTTCCTGCCCTATACAACAGAAAAATGCATTTTACCAGAACAGAATTAACCCATAGCTGTACCTTTTCTCTTTTGTTATCAAATCATGTATATAATTCTACCACACACCCTAGAGCCTCTACAGTAGACCCTGTACTACTCCTACACCCTAGAGTCTCTACAGTAGACCCTGTACTACTCCTACACCCTCTTTAGTAAACCCTGTACTACTCCTACACCCTAGAGCCTCTACAGTAGACCCTATACCCGTCCTACACCCTAGAGCCTCTACAGTAGACCCTGTACTACTCCTACACCCTAGAGTCTCTACAGTAGACCCTGTACTACCTCCTACACCCTAGGCCCTACAGTAGACCCTGTACTACTCCTACACCTCGGAGCCTCTACAGTAGACCGTGTGCTACTCCTACACCCTAAAGCCTACAGTGCACACCCTACCCTGAGTCCTCTTATCTAAAACAGCATTTACTACTGATAGTCCTATATACAGCTAGGAGTAGAGGCCTCTTGTTATCTATGCAACATCTGTTCCCATATCTCTCAGTCCTCTTATCTATATCTACCACAATGTCCCATGTCTGACCCCATCAGCTTTCTCGTTCTCCTCAGACCTGAGCTGAAACCCTAGACCACTCCTTTCATCTAGAACAATGTCTATTACTGTAGTCAACACCCTCAACTAGACACCTCCTTTTAAGGAACCCATCCTCCACTACAACCACAGTGTAGGTCAAAGGTCTTCAACCTTTTCTAGCATGAAAGCTACTTTTTTTTAAATCTAATTTTCAATTTTCTAACTTTCAAATAGGCACATTGTTCTCTTTTCTTCTCTCCCCTGCAACTCTTCTCCATGTCCTTAGTGAGAACATGTTCTCAACTGGCCTACCTGGTTAAATAGTGAAATAAAAATAAATAAATAAGTAAAAAGTGTACAAGAGAAAGCACTGCACTATGTTTTCTGTCAATATACCTGGTAAAATAATGGTTAATGAACAACTCTAAAATGCAAACCCTATAAATCTGTAATTTCGTACCCAAATTCTATCTTATATTTTCGAGCTGTCGATTAAATTTGATGTCCATGTCACAGCCTAATTTTTATTTGATTTAACCAGGCAAGCCAGTTAAGAACCAATTCTTATTTACAATGATGGCCTACCCTGGCCAAATCCTAACCCGGACGACACTGGGCCAATTGTGCACCGCCCTATGGGACTCACAATCACGGCCGGTTGTGATACAGCATGGAATCGAACCAGGATCTGTAGTGATGCCTCTAGCACTGAGATGCAGTGCCTTAGACAGCTGCCCCCCTCATTACTCCTAATTCACATCAGAAAACAATTTTATTTAGGTCTGAAACAAAACTTGATTTATCTTGTGTAATTCCCCTTTAGTTGTGCATCTGGCCCTTTAATTGCACATATATGGCCCTTTAGTTGTGCATCTGGCCCTTTAGTTGTGCATCTAGCGAGTAAATGTCTAGCAATTCTTCTGTACTACTGATGCTCCCTTCACCAGTAGTGGTGAGTGGGTAAAACCACTGGGAAAAGGCCATATTACAACCTATGTGTTGTGATTATTGCGTTATTTGCTCTATAACCTGTTCGTTCATATGCCTTGCAACAGTGATATATAGGCTTAAAGGCCGAGACAATATGAAGACTCAGTGGCAGAATAAATTCAACCACACCTTTGTTTCACAAAACCGGAGAGAAACTTCTGTCCTGTGAGGTCCACTGAGCATATTGCATGTAACTAGCAGTTACAGTGCATGACCTACAGTATGGTTAAACAAGTTAATATTTCTGACATTTTCAGCTATTGATTTGTAGAGTTACAGAAAGTCACAAAGAAACAGGAGCTGCCTCCACTATTCCAGCACCATTTCAACATCATCAAATCACCTCGCTATGCTTAGTCTAATACAGTGACAACTAAAAGATACCAAAAACAATTAAGTCCAATCAACGTAAGCTAAATATGACGTGTCCATGTTTCTGATTTGTCTGTGTGTGTGTGTGTGTGTGTGTGTGTGTGTGTGTGTGTGTGTGTGTG
>NW_027035683.1:0-11282 GCF_034236695.1 Oncorhynchus nerka
TATATAGATATAGATATATATAGATATATATAGATATATAGATATAGATATAGATATAGATATGTAGGTCTACATAGTCATATGGTATATAGGAAGCCATGACTCACTGGCAGAAAGATTGGTGTAAAAAAACTAAAAGGACCTCACAAAGAATATTCACTCCTCATATATGCATAAATATTTGCAGCAGCAACTATTCCTTCTGTTTCCTACAGAGTGTTAAAACAGACAAACAGAAGGAGGAGGAAGAAAAGGTCAATGCTCACTGTCAAGGGGACGTTGCAAAAGGGCTAGGGTGTTTGTGTGAATGGAGTGTGTCTTCACAAATGTGTGTCAGTGGAGTGAGAGAGACAAAGAGAGGAGAGATAGAGAACAAGATAGAGAGGGGAGAGAGAGAGGGGAGAGAGAGAAGGAGAGAGAGAGAACAAGAGAGAGAACAAGAGAGAGAGAGAAGGAGAGAGTGAGAACAAGAGAGAGAGAGAGAGAAGGAGAGAGTGAGAACAAGAGAGAGAGAGAGAGAAGGAGAGAGTGAGAACAAGAGAGAGAGAGAAGGAGAGAGTGAGAACAAGAGAGAGGAGAGAGAGAGAAGGAGAGAGAGGGAGAACAAGAAGGAGGGGAAAGAGAGAAGGAGAGAGGGGGAGAAACAAGAGAGAGAGGAGAGAGTGAGAACAAGAGAGAGAGGGAGAGAGAGAAGGAGAGAGAGAGAACAAGAGAGAGAACAAGAGAGAGAGAGAAGGAGAGGAGTGAGAACAAGAGAGAGAGAGAAGGAGAGAGTGAGAACAAGAGAGAGAGAAGGAGAGAGTGAGAACAAGAGAGAGGGGAGAGAGAGAAGGAGAGAGAGGGAGAACAAGAAGGAGGGGAAAGAGAGAAGGAGAGAGGGGGAGAACAAGAGAGAGAGGAGAGAGTGAGAACAAGAGAGAGAGGGGATAGAGAGAAGGAGAGAGAGAGAACAAGAGAGAGAGAACAAGAGAGAGAGAAGGAGAGAGTGAGAACAAGAGAGAGGGGAGAGACAGAAGGAGAGAGTGAGAACAAGAGAGAGAGAGAAGGAGAGAGTGAGAACAAGAGAGAGGGGAGAGAGAGAAGGAGAGAGAGGGAGAACAAGAAGGAGGGGAAAGAGAGAAGGAGAGAGAGGGAGAACAAGAGAGAGAGGAGGAGAGATAGGGGAGAGAGAGAACAAGATAGAGAGAACAAGAGAGAAGGGAGAGATAGGAGAGAGAGAAAAGAGAGAGAGAAGGAGAGAGAGGAGAGAGTGAGAACAAGAGAGAGAGAACAAGAGAGAGAGAAGGAGAGAGAGAGAACAAGAGGGAGAGTGAGAAGGAGAGAGAGAGAGAGAGAGAGAAAGAGAGAAGAAGAAGAGAGAGAGGAGGGAGAAGGAGAGAGAACAAGTGAGAGAGGGGAGAGAGAGAAGGAGAGAGAACAAGAGAGAACAAGTGAGAGAAGGAGAGAGAGAGAACACGTGAGAGAGGGGAGAGAGAGAAGGAGAGAGAACAAGAGAGAGAGAGAGAACAAGAGAGAGGGGAGAGAGAGAGAAGCAGAACGCCGAGCCAGCTGGAGCAGGAGACAGTAGGAGACAGTAGGAGACAGTACAGTACATCTCCACTCCAGTAGAAAGCAGCACGTCTAACTTCAACTCACTGAGATAATTGTGTGCCCGTGTGTGTGTCTGTCTCCACTCCAGCAGAAAGCAGCATGTCTAACTTCAACTCACTGAGATAATTGAAGGATGTTGTGTACTCATTAGCCCACACATCCTCTCCCTGTGTTTGATTGAGTATGTCTAAAGATTGGATGTCTCTTGGTTTTGATTGAGCATGTCTGTCTGAAAATCAGATATCTGGCTACAAGGGTGTCCGTCCATCCACATTTTCTGGTTGCATGTCAACTACACTTCTGCCAGATTGAATTGTGGGAAAGTGGGAAGCACTCAGGCAAACAACATCATTTGTCTTCTTTAAGTCGATTTTTTTATGTTTTTCCACTTTAGAAAGACAAGACAATATAGAAACAATATTCATTGTTAATTATTAGCACACCCTGATCTGTTTCACCTGTCTTTGTGCTTGTCTCCACCCCCCTCCAGGTGTCGCCCATCTTCTCCATTATCCCCTGGGTACTTATACCTGTGTTCTCTGTTTGTCTGTTGACAGATCATCTTGTTTGTCAAGTCAACCAGCGTTTTTGTGTCTCAGCTCCTGCTTTTCCCCTAGTCTCTCTTTTCTCATCCTCATGGTTTTTGATCCTTGCCTTTCCTGACCCTGTACCCACCCGTCTGACCACTCTGCCTGTCCCTGCCCCTGCCCTGACCCTGCTCGTGACCTGCCCCCTGACCTGCCCCTGCCCTGATCTGCCCCCTGACCTCCCTCTGACCTGCCCCTGACCTCCCCTGACCTGCCCCTGACCTGCCCCTACCCTGATCTGCCCCTGACCTGCCCCTGACCTCCCTCTGACCTGCCCCTGACCTGCCCCCTGCCCCCTCCCCTGACCTGCCCCTGACCTGCCCCTGACCTGCCCCTCCCCTGACCTGCCCCTGCCCTGACCTGCCCTGACCTGCCCCTGACCTGCCCCTGCCCCTGACCTGACCCTGCCCCTGCCCCTGACCTGACCCTGACTGACGTCCTGTTTCTGTAATAAACCTTGTTACTTCGATGCGGTTTGCATTTGTCTTACCTTGATGCCTGATAATTAATAATTATGTTACATTTCTGTCACACAAATGCATTTAGGTCCCACAGCATTGTATTACACAAGAAAATTAACATTTGAAAGTGACTGATTTGTAAAAATGGGCCAATTATAAATACAGAATCTTACCTGAATATGTTGTAAGTCCTTTTGTTGTTAAATTCATTACAAATGGTAGTCCAGGCATTATTTTTCTGGTTTTTCATTGATTAATCATGCTGTTTGTTCTCTATAATTGGGTGGTTTGACACAATTCACTTCAATTCATTTTTTTCAAAGTGAAATTCTTCTAAGGTTTTCTTTTAGCTCCGCCCATGGTTTGGTTTAGGTGCCTTTCTCCAATTTCACATAATGCAATGTATTAGTGGACAACTTCTTGTGTGTGTCTGTGTGTGTGTGTGTGTGTGTGTGTGTGTGTGTGTGTGTGTGTGTGTGTGTGCCCGTGTGTGTGCCCGTGTGTGTGTGCCCGTGTGTGTGTGTGTGCCCGTGTGTGTGTGTGTGCCTGTGTGTGCCTGAGTGCCCGTGTGTGTGTGTGTGCCCGTGTGTGTGTGTGCCCGTGTGTGTGTGTGCCCGTGTGTGTGCCCATGTGTGTGTGTGTGTGTGCCCATGTGTGTGTGTGTGTGTGTCCGTGTGTGTGCCTGTGTGTGTGTGTGTGTGCCTGTGTGTGTGTGCCTGTGTATGTGTGTGCTAGTGTGTGTTTATGAGCCTGTCGTCTCATAGCACCATCGATCTCCAGTTCATATGATGAGGATCAAATATGTATTTCATCTGTCAGCAGGAGGAGATCATCTCAGAATGAACACCGGGCCAATAATAATGACAGAGATAATGACAACTAGGGAGACATAATTATACTCGAGAGGAGGAAAGATGTAGAGAAAAAAAGTTAGAGAAAGGAGGGATAGAGGAAGGTGTGAGAGAGTTAAGGAGAAGAGACGAGAGAGTTAAGGGAGAGAGAGAGAGAGAGAGAGAGAGAGAGAGAGTTAAGAGAGCGAGGAGAGTTAAGGAGAGAGAGAGAGAGAGAGAGAGAGAGAGAAAAAGTTAAGGAGAGAGAGGAGTAGAGAGAGAGAGAGAGAGAGAGAGTTAGAGAGAGAGAGAGAGAGAGATTAAGGAGAGAGAGAGAGAGAGAGAGAGAAAGTTAAGGGGAGAGAGAGAGTTAAGGAGAGAGAGAGGGTTAAGGAGGGAGAGAGAGAGAGAGAGAGAGAGAGAGATAAGAGAGAGTTAAGAGAGAGAGAGTTAAGGAGAGATGAGAGTTAGAGAGAGTTGGAGAGAGATAGAGGAGAGAGAGAGAGAGTTAGGGAGAGAGAGAGTTAAGGAGAGAGAGATTAAGGAGAGAGAGAGAGAGAGAGAGAGAAGTTGAGGAGAGAGAGAGAGAGAGAGAGAAGTTAAGGAGAGAGAGAGTTAAGGAGAGAGAGAGAGAGAGTTAAGGAGAGAGAGAGAGTTAAGGGAGAGAGAGAATTAAGGAGAGAGAGAGAGATTAAGGAGAGAGAGAGTTAAGGAGAGAGAGAGAGTTAAGGAGAGAGAGAGAAGGAGAGAAGAGAGAGAGAGTTAAGGAGAGAGAGAGAATTAAGGAGAGAGAGAGAGTTAAGGAGAGAGAGAGAGTTAAGGAGAGAGAGAGAATTAAGGAGAGAGAGAGAGTTAAGGAGAGAGAGAGAGTTAAGGAGAGAGAGAGAGTTAAGGAGAGAGAGAGAGTTAAGAAGAGAGAGAAGAATGCAAAAATCTAAGAAAAAAATGTAGAAACGTTCCACTGTAATAGTGAAGGTGTAAACTTGGCAGTAGAAAATCTTTAACAGTATATTTGACCTCTCAGCTTCCCTATCAAATCTAAAAATCTCAAATAGAAAACCAAAGAAAATTAACAATAATGACAAATGGTTTGATGAAGAATGCAAAAATCTAAGAAAGAAATTGAGAAACCTGTCCAACCAAAAACATAGAGACCTGGAAAACCTGAGTCTACGCCTTCACTATGGTGAATCACTAAAACAATACAGAAATACACTACGGAAAAAGAAGGAACAGCATGTCAGAAATCAGCTCAATGCAATTGAAGAATCCATAGACTCTAACCACTTCTGGGGGAAAATTTTTGAAAACACTAAACAAACAACAACACGAAGAATTATCTGTCCAAATGGAGATGTATGGAGAAATCCACTTCTCCAATCTTGGTTTCCTATAACAAAGAACAAAGAGCAAAACATATACATGATCAAATACAGATCTTAGAATCAACTATTAAAGACCAGAACCCACTGGATTCTCCAATTACAATGGAGTTACAGACAAAAATAAAAAACCCTTCAACCCAAAAGGCCTGTGGTGTCAGAGAGACCTCACGAAAAACATCCTCAATGAAATGATCAAATATACAGACAACAAATTCCAATTGGCTATACTAAAAACTCTTTAACATCATACTTAGCTCTAGCATCTTCCCCAATATTTGGAACCAAGGACTGATCACCCCAATCCACAAAAAGTGGAGACAAATTTGACCCAATAACTACCGTGGAATATGTAAACAGTAACCTTGGGAAAATCCTCTGCATTATTATTAACAGCAGACTTGTACATTTCTCAATGAAAACAATGTACTGAGCAAATGTCAAATTGGCTTTTTACCAAATTACCGTACAACAGACCATGTATTCACCCTGCACACCCTAATTGACAACCAAACAAACCAAAACAAAGGCAAAGTCTTCATGCTTTGTTGATTTCAAAAGCCTTCGACTCAATCTAACATGAGGGTCTGCTATACAAACTGATGGAAAGTGGTGTTGGGGTAAAACATACGACATTATAAAATCCATGTACACAAACAACAAGTGGTAAGTTAAAATTGGCAAAAAACACACACATTTCTTCACACAGGTCGTGGGTTAGACAGGGATGCAGCTTAAGCCCCACCTCTTCAACATATATATCAACAAATTGGCGCGGCACTAGAAAAGTCTGCAGCACCCGGCCTCCCCTGCTAGAATCCGAAGTCAAATGTCTGTTGTTTGTTGATGATCTGGTGCTTGTCACCAACCAAGGAGGGCCTTACAGCAGCACCTAGATCTTATGCACAGATTCTGTCAGACCTGGGCCCTGACAGTAAATCTCAGTAAGACCAAAATAATGGTGTTCCAAAAAGGTCCAGTCACCAGGACCACAAATACAAATTCCATCTAGACACTGTTGCCCTAGAGCACACAAAAAAACTATACATACCTTGGCCTAAACATCAGCGCCACAGGTAACTTCCACAAAGCTGTGAACGATCTGAGAGACAAGGCAAGAAGGGCATTCTATGCCATCAAAAGAAACATAAATTTCAACATACCAATTAGGATTTGGCTAAAAATACTTGAATCAGTCATAGAGCCCATTGCCCTTTATGGTTGTGAGGTCTGGGGTCCGCTCACCAACCAAGACATCACAAAATGGGACAAACACCAAATTGAGACTCTGCACGCAGAATTCTGCAAAAATATCCTCCGTGTACAACGTAAAACACCAAATAATGCATGCAGAGCAGAATTAGGCCGATACCCACTAATTATCAAAATCCAGAAAAGAGCCGTTAAATTCTACAACCACCTAAAAGGAAGCGATTCACAAACCTTCCATAACAAAGCCATCACCTACAGAGAGATGAACCTGGAGAAGAGTCCCCTAAGTAAGCTGGTCCTGGGGCTCTGTTCACAAACACAAACACACCCTACAGAGCCCCAGGACAACAGCACAATTAGACCCAACCAAATCATGAGAAAACAAAAAGATAATTACTTAACACATTGGAAAGAATTAACAAAAACAGAGCAAACTAGAATGCTATTTGGCCCTACACAGAGAGTACACAGCGGCAGAATACCTGACCACTGTGACTGACCCAAAATTAAGGAAAGCTTTGACTATGTACAGACTCAGTGAGCATAGCCTTGCTATTGAGAAAGGCCGCCGTAGGCAGACATGGCTCTCAAGAGAAGACAGGCTATGTGCTCACTGCCCACAAAATGAGGTGGAAACTGAGCTGCACTTCCTAACCTCCTGCCCAATGTATGACCATATTAGAGAGACATATTTCCCCAGATTACACAGATCCACAAAGAATTCTAAAACAAATCCAATTTTGAAAAACTCCCATATCTTTTGGGTGAAATTCCACAGTGTGCCATCACAGCAGCAATATGTGTGACCTGTTGCCACGAGAAAAGGGCAACCAGTGAAGAACAAACACCATTGTAAATACAACCCATATTTATGCTTATTCATTTTATCTTGTGTCCTTTAACTATTTGTACATTGTATATATATATATAATATGACATTTGTAATGTCTTTACTGTTTTGAAACTTCTGTATGTGTAATGTTTGCTGTTAATTTTTGTTGTTTTTCACTTTATATATTCACTTTGTATGTTGTCTACCTCACTTGCTTTGGCAATGTTAACACATGTTTCCCATGCCAATAAAGCCCTTGAATTGAATTGAATTGAATTGAGAGAGAGAGAGAGAGAGAGAGAGAGAGAGAGAGACTTTGACTTTTGACTTTTGGTCTTTCTTTATTGAAACATTCTCAATTAATTTAAAACTCACCCCCCCCACTCCTAAAATAAAAAAATAAAAATAAAAATATATCCTGTACAAATCACCATACACAAAAAACCTCTCCTACAACCGTATATCCAAAACATCTTCCCCAGCAATACAGACAGCCCCCCCAACACACCATATCTCCTCAAACATCTCCACACATTTGATCATTTTATAGAACTCAAACTCAACCCTAAGGCGCGCAGAGACCATCCCATTAAACAGTAGTAAAGGGTCTGTTATCCCCCCACCTTTGACCCTGTTCCTCCTTGTTAGCCAAATAGCTAACTTTGCCTGAGCAAACAGAAAATTCAACAAAACACATTTTTCTTTCTCCTTACTCGAATACCTGTATCCCATTATAAACATCCCAACAGCAAAAACCACCCCCAACCTGTCACACAGACATTCCAACAGAGACATTAATGGCATTAACCTGGTGCACACAGAAAACACATGAATTACAGTTTCTTTCATTTGACAGAAAGGACACCCCTGCCCAATTCCCGGATCAACCCGTGCCAACCAGCTGTTAGTGGCCAGGGCTCCATGAAGAACCCTCCACTGGAGGTCCCCTGACCTCTTTGGTACTGGGGGTTTGTAGAGCGCCTCCATCTAAAACCCACCATACTCTCCGCCCCACATATCCCTGCCACTGATGTGCCTTCACTCCTGTTAGGCTTCTAATGCTCCTAACCTTAACACAGAGGTTGTAGAGGGCTTTACCTCCCACCCCCTCAAACTCCCCAGGCTCGGAGTGTTAAAATCTAACAAGTCCTCCAGACCCCTTGCCAGTCTCCAGTCTCTGCCGTCACCTGCAGTGGCGGGAACATTGGTGGCCCCTCTCCTTTGGCCTCTCAAACACCCCCCTTACCGGCTCAGACAGTGCCTCCTGGACCTCCTCCAGGAATCTCTCCAGCAGCCTAAGAGACGTTATTCCTGTTTGTTGCGCCAAGACCTCCGGGGTTTCCACCCCCTCCTCTCCCAGCAGTCTCAGGTCACCCAGCTTTTGTAAACCCCCTGCCATCAGTTGCCTCTGCAGGACGGCCGGCTGAACCCGATCTCAAAGGGATGGCTGGGTTGTGGAAGATAGGCTCTCCCACCCACTGCAGGCTCCACCCCTTCTCGTGTGGGCCTTAGCAGCTGCCAGGCCCTCAGCACCTGCAGAGTAAAAACTCTGAGACCTGCTGTACTCAGCCTCTCCAGCTTCATGAGGAACAGCTGCCGGTCCAACCTAATCCGCCAGCTCTCCTCAGCAGCGCGGCAATGCTGGTTCCTCCCAGCCAACATCAGTGTGGTACAGCAGTCTCTGCACCGCCTTTAGTCGGAAAGCAGCCATCCTGCTCTCCAGTTCCACCAGGCCCTGTCCTCCCCTTCGTGGACGGTCATGTACAAAACTGCTGCCTTCAGCCAGTGATGTCCCGACCAAAGAAAGTCCACCAGCTTGCGTTGCAGGTCTGCAAGCAGACCCGAGGCGGGGGTTGAGGACAGCCAGTTTAACTCACCACAAGGAAGATGCCACCAGGTTGTTGATTATCAGCACCCTCCCTCTATGTGACACTTGGGACCCAGGGGCCACCTCCCACCTGGCCAGTGTAGCTTCTCCACTGCCTGTGACAGCCCCTCCCAGTTCTTGCTGACCCACCTCTCCGAGCCCAGGTACACCCCCAACACTTCAAGACCCTTCCCACAGCCCCACTGCAAACCCCTGGAAGCAGAGGAGGGAGCCCCTATCCCCCATGCCCCACATAACAGAGCTTTGCTCTTTCCCCAGTTACCTTAGCTGATGAAGCTCCTCGTACACCTTCAGACTGGTCTCTAGTTCCTGCATATCTTGCCCATCCCTGACCATCCACAGAAACATCATCTGCATATGCTGAGACTGCTATTCTGTCACCAGCATCCATGCCCTGTCCAGCACACTCCCCGCAGTCTCCTGCGTAGCAGTCCTAAAAAAGGCTCAATGGCTAGTGTGTACAGCTGCCCAGATAGAGGGCATCCTTGTCCCCTAATGTCCTGGTCTCACCCAGACCTGGCCTCCTGAGCCCCTCCCACCTTAACCATACATGACGCCCCAGCACAACAGCTTCACAGGTCACAAAACTCTTCCCAAACCCAAACACAGACATCACATTAAACAGATACTCATGATCACTCTATCAAAAGCCCAGCTCTTGATCTAAAGAGACCAGTCCAAAGTTCACATTAGAACCTCTCGACAAGTCCAACATGTCCCTAATCAAGAACAAGTTGTCCGTGATTGAGCGTCCCGGTACACAATATGTCTGGTCCTTGTGTATTATAGAGTCCAGAGTGGGACTTCAGTCTGTTAGAGAGGACCTTGGCAAAAATCTTGTAGTCCGCACAGAGCAATGCCACAGGCCTCCAGTTCTTAAGTTCACACAAGTCCCTTTTTGGGCAGGAGAGTCAGAGCCGCACTCACTCCTAGCCCCAAAGACCTTCACCCATGTATACTGTCTTGTGTTGGGATGTCTAGTTCTCCAAACATCCACTAGGTCAAACTGCTTAATGATGTCCCTTAACACTCCCACTGAGCCTGAATGAGGCTCTTCTTGCATTTGTCTTCCCTTAACACTCCCACTGACCCTGAATGAGGCTCTGAACTAGACCCAGCCTCCTCTCTCTACACCACCATCTATAACCTGGATTCAGGACCCAGCCTCATCTACATACCACCATCCATAACCTGACTAGACCCAGCCTCATCTACACCACCATCTATAACCTGACTAGACCCAGTCTCATCTACACCTACCATCACTGGCATGACTAGACCCAGTCTCATTGCCCCCTGCACGCTGACCTCGATTTCCCCCACTGGCGCTTGCGACGCCACCTTGTCTCACGGCCTTTGCGTGGGCACACAAAGCTCTTAAGTGCCCAACCTCTTAAGTCGACCCTCTACTTTTTTTTGAACATTCTGTTAAAAACGCGCAACATTTCAGCGCCCTGCTACTCATGCCAGCAATATAGTATATGCATTTGCTTAGTCTGTGTGGATAGAAAACACTCAGACGCTAAAAACTGGTTAAATCACTGCTGTGGCTTTACCAGAACGGCATTTACATCAAAAGCACAGGAAAACTGATCACTGAAAATGGGAAAATATATCCATGCGCTACTTGAACCCATTGATAAAGGTGAACCACAATTAATTGACTGAGGTTGCAGTACCTACAGCTTCCACACGGTGTCTAGAGTCTTGTCATTTCCCTTCGAGTTTTTTCTGGTCAAACACATGCAGGGCACCGTATCTCCTCAGGTCTAGGACCGGATATTTTCGTTGAGTTTCTAGCCGGACATTTTTCCAGACGGACAGCTAATGATCTTTACATCGCTCCTGATGAATTTTATCGCTTATTAACGTTTACTAATACCTAAAGTTGCATTACAAACGTATTTCAAGTGTTTTGTGAAAGTTTATCGTCGACTTTTTGAATTTTAAAAATGACGTTACGCTTTGAAACGATGTTTTTTCTGCTTATCACACAGTCTTTTGGGTGTTACATGCTATCAGATAATAGCTTCTCATGCTTTACCGAAAAGCATTTTAAAAATCTGACTTGTTGCCTGGATTCACAACGAGTGTAGCTTTAATTCGATACCCTGCATGTGTATTTTAATGAACTTTTGAGTTTTAACTAATACTATTAGCATTTAGCGTAGCGCATTTGCATTTCCAGAGCTCTAGTTGGGACGCAAGCGTAAGAAAAACTCGAAGGGAAATGACAAGACTCTAGACACCGTGTGGAAGCTGTAGGTACTGCAACCTCAGTCAATTAATTGTGGTTCACGTTTATCAATGGGTTCAAGTAGCGCATGGATATATTTTCCCATTTTCAGTGATCAGTTTTTCCTGTGCTTTTCGATGTAAATGCCGTTCTGGTAAAGCCACAGCAGTGATTTAACCAGTTTTTTAAACGTCTGAGTGTTTTCTATCCACACAGACTAAGCAAATGCATATACTATATTCCTGGCATGAGTAGCAGGGCGCT
>NW_027035684.1:0-11288 GCF_034236695.1 Oncorhynchus nerka
CAGCAGGTATCCTAGTGGTTAGAGTGTTGGACTTGTAACCAGCAGGTATCCTAGTGGTTAAGTGTTGGACTTGTAACCAGCAGGTATCTAGTGGTTAGAGTGTTGGACTTGTAACCAGCAGGTATCCTAGTGGTTAGAGTGTTGGACTTTTGGGACTTGTCGGACTTGTAACCAGCAGGTATCTAGTGGTTAGAGTGTTGGACTTGCAACCAGCAGGTCAGGTATCTAGTGGTTAGAGTGTTGGGATACCTAGTAGTTGGTTTTGGACTTGTAACCAGCAGGTATCCTAGTGGTTAGAGTGTTGGACAGTGGTTAGAGTGTTGGACTTAACCAGCAGGTATCCTAGTGGTTAGAGTGTTGACTTGTAACTGCAGGTATCCTAGTGGTCAGAGTGTTGGACTTGTAACCAGCAGGTATCCTAGTGGTTAGAGTGTTGGACTTGTAACCAGCAGGTATCCTAGTGGTTAGAGTTTTGACTTGTAACCAGCAGGTATCCTAGTGGTTAGAGTGTTGGACTTGTAACCAGCAGGTATCCTAGTGGTTAGAGTGTTGGACTTGTAAACCAGCAGGTATCCTAGTGGTTAGAGTGTTGGACTTGTAACCAGCAGGTATCCTAGTGGTCAGAGTGTTGGACTTGTAACAGCAGGTATCCTAGTGGTTAGAGTTTTGGACTTGTAACCAGCAGGTATCCTAGTGGTTAGAGTGTTGGACTTGTAACCAGCAGGTATCCTGAGTGGTTAGAGTGTTGGACTTGTAACCAGCAGGTATCCTAGTGGTTAGAGTTTTGGACTTGTAACCAGCAGGTATCCTAGTGGTTAGAGTGTTGGACTTGTAACCAGCAGGTATCCTAGTGGTTAGAGTGTTGGACTTGTAACCAGCAGGTATCCTAGTGGTTAGAGTGTTGGACTTGTAACCAGCAGGTATCCTAGTGGTTAGAGTGTTGGACTTGTAACCAGCAGGTATCCTAGTGGTTAGAGTGTTGGACTTGTAACCAGCAGGTATCCTAGTGGTTAGAGTGTTGGACTTGTAACCAGCAGGTATCCTAGTGGTCAGAGTGTTGGACTTGTAACCAGCAGGTATCCTAGTGGTTAGAGTGTTGGACTTGTAACCAGCAGGTATCCTAGTGGTCAGAGTGTTGGACTTGTAACCAGCAGGTATCCTAGTGGTTAGAGTTTTGGACTTGTAACCAGCAGGTATCCTAGTGGTTAGAGTGTTGGACTTGTAACCAGCAGGTATCCTAGTGGTTAGAGTGTTGGACTTGTAACCAGCAGGTATCCTAGTGGTTAGAGTGTTGGACTTGTAACCAGCAGGTATCCTAGTGGTTAGAGTGTTGGACTTGTAACCGAAAGGTTGCAAGATTGAATCCCCGAGCTGACAAGGTAAAAATCTGTCGTTCTACCCCTGAACAAGGCAGTTACCCCACTGTTCTCCGGTAGGCCGTCATTGAAAATAAGAATTTGTTATTAACTGACTTGCCAAGTTAAATAAAAAAACATGTTACGAGGCATGGCATTCATTTGTCTATGATTACTGCTTCTGTAAAATAGCATGCTCTATAAAATACTTGCCAAAATAATATTTAGCTACAGTTTGAATGCAACACAAAACAAGGACGTCTCGTCTGTACATACAGTTTGAATGCAACACAAAACAAGGACGCCTCGTCTTTACATACAGTTTGAATGCAACACAAAACAAGGACGTCTCGTCTGTACATACAGTTTGAATGCAACACAAAACAAGGACGCCTCGTCTGTACATACAGTTTGAATGCAACACAAAACAAGGACGCCTCGTCTGTACATACAGTTTGAATGCACACAAAAACAAGGACGTCTCGTCTGTACATACAGTTTGAATGCAACACAAAACAAGGACGCCTCTGTCTGTACATACAGTCTTGAATGCAACACAAAACAAGGACGCCTCGTCTGTACATACAGTTTGAATGCAACACAAAACAAGGACGCCTCGTCTGTACATACAGTTTGAATGCAACACAAAACAAGGACGCCTCGTCTGTACATACAGTTTGAATGCAACACAAAACAAGGACGCCTCGTCTGTACATACAGTTTGAATGCAACACAAAACAAGGATGCCTCGTCTGTACATACAGTTTGAATGCAACACAAAACAAGGACGCCTCGTCTGTACATACAGTTTGAATGCAACACAAAACAAGGATGCCTCGTCTGTACATACAGTTTGAATGCAAACACGTCTGTAAACAAGCAACACAAAACGCCTCGTCTGTACATACAGTTTGAATGCAACACAAAACAAGGACGCCTCGTCTGTACATACAGTTTGAATGCAACACAAAACAAGGATGCCTCGTCTGTACATACAGTTTGAATGCAACACAAAACAAGGACGCCTCGTCTGTACATACAGTTTGAATGCAACACAAAACAAGGACGCCTCGTCTGTACATACAGTTTGAATGCAACACAAAACAAGGACGCCTCGTCTGTACATACAGTTTGAATGCAACACAAAAAAGGACGCCTCGTCTGTACATACAGTTTGAATGCAACACAAAACAAGGGCCTCGTCTGTACATACAGTTTGAATGCAACACAAAACAAGGGCCTCGTCTGTACATACAGTTTGAATGCAACACAAAACAAGGAACATGTTTGAATGCAACACAAAACAAGGATGCCTCGTCTGTACATACAGTTTGAATGCAACACAAAACAAGGACGCCTCGTCTGTCAGTTTGTGCAACACAAAACAAAGGAGTCGTCTGTACATACAGTTTGAATGCAACACAAAACAAGGACGCCTCGTCTGTACATACATTTGAATGTTTCCTCTCTGTACTGGAATAATGTTTTTTGGGGATGAAGTCATTTGCATGAAGCTTACTTCTGCAATCTCAGAGATCTGGTTATCATATTCGTTTGACTAGGGCTCTATAACGCTACGTTAAACCTGGCAGACCAATTCTAATATATATATTTTCCACTAATGGGTCTTTTGACCAATCAGATCAGCTCTTTTGCCAATGATTAGGGCAAAATATCAGAATTGTGCTCCCTGTGTAAACGCAGCCATAGCTACATTAGCAGTTTGGGTCCTGGATGCTGAAACAGCCTTCTAGCAGTGTGTATAACAGACAATATGCCACGGGTATGATGCAAAACTAATTTGTGTTGGTAAACAGTTTATAATGGCAATATGGCACCTCAGGGGTTTGTGGTATATAGCCAATGTATCACTGCTAAGGGCTGTGTCGTAAGAACAGACTTTAGGTGTGGTATATTGGCCAAGATATAACAACTCCTCGGGCCTTATTGCTTAAGTATAGCATGTGTACACTGGAGGAGGGTTTAGGGTAGCAATCCTCTGTGAGACTATAATTGGTTAGATACCTCTCATCAACTTCCAGATGCCTTGTGGCAAGTTCTATGTGATTCTATGCTGTGATTCTACAGTTCTCTGGTGACTAACTCTGCTGAGTGGGTTAATCCTACTGGAACAGGGCTAATGTGCTTGAATCATAAATTCATGGTTCACAGTTCACATCGTGCTCCCCCAGGGGTCATTACAATAGCAAGAAACCCCCCCAAACCCAATCTGACCCTGTCTTGTGATGGTTCCAAAGGCATGTCTTTAACCCTCTACAGACTAAACCCTGTCTAATCTGGGGTTCTACTATCTATATGGAATTTTTTTAAGAAGGTCACACCAAGGGTCATTTATCTATTTGATTTGACATTTTAAGACCCCTTGAAATATAAAATACAATATAAAAACAAATAGCTGATGAAAAAATGTATTTGGCCAAACTGCTCGTACAAACACATCGAATAACAGATTCACTACATGGAACAACAGATGGTCCCCCCCCCAAAAAAAAATCTAAAGGAAGTTTGTTCTGAAGTGTCTGTCATTTGTTGTTGTTTTAGCATTAAGTCTCCATATATACTTCCATTCATTTTTCAACTGTTACCGGGGACCTTCAGGCACGTCTTGTGAGGCCTGTGGGGGTCCTAGAGCATAACAACCACATGTACGTGTTCATGAGAGTCTCACATCCTATTAGTGTGTAGCCCAAACTGTTGGGACGCTGCAGACAGAAGTCGGCAGATCGTCTGTACCGACTTCAGACGAGTTCTAATACTTTTGTGGGGGTTGTAGAGCAAAACGGAGAACACCACCGTGTTCGTTAGAGTCTCATCTTTCCATAGAGGGGTCAGGCCAAACTCTTCGGATGCTACAGACAATTTTGTGAGAAGACCCATTTTTGGGATGTCTCATGGTCTGACAAATATCTAGCTCTAGCTCTGTCACCTTTCACCTTTCACCTTTCACCGCAGATTCGGAAGTGCAACATTGGCGGATTGAAATATATCTAGGCGAACAGATATCTCTAGTTTAAACTGACGTCTTTTTACAGGGATTATTTTGTTATGCTAATTCGATTTCTAGGGGGTTTAATATAGTCCTACAGTCATACATATTCTCATTACAGTCTGGTCAAAATGAGTGTTGGCAATACATAGAAAATGTCCTCAGCTTTCTAACAGAAGGAAACTTAGAATCCAGACTTGACTAGGTCAGTGACTAGAGAAGTTAACTCAGACTTGACTAGGTCAGTGACTAGAGAAGTTAACTCAGACTTGACTAGGTCAGTGACTAGAGAAGTTAACTCAGACTTGACTAGGTCAGTGACTAGAGAAGTTAACCCAGACTTGACTAGGTCAGTGACTAGAGAAGTTAACCCAGACTTGACTAGGTCAGTGACTAGAGAAGTTAACTCAGACTTGACTAGGTCAGTGACTAGAGAAGTTAAAACCCAGACATGACTAGGTATGTGACTATAGAAGTTATAACCCAGACATGACTAGGTAAGTGACTAGAGAAGTTAAAACCCAGACATAACTAGGTATGTGACTAGAGAAGTTAAAACCCAGACATAACTAGGTATGTGACTATATAAGTTAACTCAGACATGACTAGGTATGTGACGATAGAAGTTAACTCAGACATGACTAGGTCAGTGACTATAGAAGTTAAGCCCATATGACTCAGAGAGGAAATAAATTACTCAGCAAGTGCAAAAGAAAAACTCTAACAATGGAAGTTGTGTGAACAGTTCATAATAGGGAGGCTAATACAAGTTACAGCAGGCTTCGTAGAGTCATACATCTGAATGAAATGAGTTGTCGCCAGTATATGATGGAATCATCGCTCTAGCTCTTACCGTGGGGCCAGGCAGTTGCATGAAGGCAGAGTAGAATGACATGGAGAAGAAGAGGCAGGAGGTGTCTGAGTTGCAGATGAGGGGCCATTGTCGTCCTCCCAGTGGGCTGCACCCTCTGGCACACAAGGACCATAGAGCTAGGAACCAGAACACACATGATGTCACTGAGGAGTGACAGGAGTCCGGAATCTAAAGTGTTCCTGTTCAGAACGCTCCACATCAATCCCACTATCCTCTCTTTCTCTGGGCTCTAGATGCAAAGCAGCTGTTGAGGAGAACACACACTCACCACAATAAAAGAGAGAGATTTAACCCTTTCTTTTCACCAGGAGTCACACTGGCATTCTGCTCGCTCTCTCTCTCTCTCTCTCTCTCTCTGTCTCTCTCTCTCTCTCTCTCTTCTCCCTCCTCTCTCTCTCTCTCTCTGTCTCTCTCTCTCTCTCTCCTCCCTCTCTCTCTCTCTCTCTCTGTGATGATGGACAAGCTCCATGCATACTCACCATGCATCTGAACTCTCCAGCTTCTGTTTTTACAGACGTGCCATGTTGAGTTCTGGAAGTCCAAAGGAAAAGGGGAGTGGCTGCATATTGGCATGTCGAGAGTGTTGCAGGGAAAAACACTGTCACTTTTAATGGAGAGAACAGAGATGGCGAGTTGATGATACTCCAGGGAAAGATGTTTTCTGTCTGTGTTTGTATGGCGAGGGAATTCAGGGAAGCCTGAATCAGGACGTCATTGTACTGTAAAACCCCCTCAGGCTCTGGCCTGCAGATCTCTTGAGGAGGCATGCCAACAAACAGTGATAAGCAGAAATAATGTCATTCCTGTTCCTGTTCATAGTTGTCTATAGGAGCGAACCTGGGCAAAGCTTCTATACAGTGTATTCTCTACAAAAGGGCCCCAGGCAATGGGGCGGACAGGCACTGCACAGCTCATTGCAAATCACAGTTTGTTTTTCATTACCTGGCTTGAATACAGTTTCCATCTAAAAAGAAAAACTCTTTTTCCAGGCATTGCATCCAGATGGGACTCGGAGTTAAGATTTTAACTGACCATAGGGACCAGACCCATTAGGTTTAATGGACATTTGCCTCCTAGTTCCAGTGAAGGTTGAAAAGAAACCAAAGAAAACCCCCCTATACTTTATGTACTATATATTACAAACCCTAGCCAGTAACCCTTCCACCCTTGTGTACATCTAAAGAATACAGACTTTTCAAATGCCTTATCCAAAAACAGTCTTCGGGAATCGACTACAGCCAAGGTAAATGGAAAAATCACGTATATTTTATTTTGAGTGGACCATCCCTTTAAGCAATATGGTAATATCCCTTTCTGAAGACAAGAGACACCTGGTGGTTACGTATAGAAACAGCATCTAATTAGGAAAAACATATTTTACACTTTTACAAATGAAATCAAAGCACAAATTGATTTAGAATACATCTATTTAAAGAAAGATAAAATGAGTAGTCATGAGGGGTAGGAGAAGAAAGGTAAAATGAGTAGTCATGAGGGGTAGGAGAAGAAAGATAAAATGAGTAGTCATGAGGGGTAGGAGAAGAAAGATAAAATGAGTAGTCATGAGGGGTAGGAGAAGAAAGATAAAATTAGTAGTCATGAGGGGTAGGAGAAGAAAGATAAAATGAGTAGTCATGAGGGGTAGGAGAAGAAAGATAAAATGAGTAGTCATGAGGGGTAGGAGAAGAAAGATAAAATGAGTAGTCATGAGGGGTAGGAGAAGAAAGATAAAATGAGTAGTCATGAGGGGTAGGAGAAGAAAGATAAAATGAGTAGTCATGAGGGGTAGGAGAAGAAAGATAAAATGAGTATAGTCATGAGGGGTAGGAGAAGAAAGATAAAATGAGTAGTCATGAGGGGTAGGAGAAGAAAGATAAAATGAGTAGTCATGAGGGTAGGAGAAGAAAGATAAAATGAGTAGTCATGAGGGGTAGGAGAAGAAAGATAAAATGAGTAGTCATGAGGGGTAGGAGAAGAAAGATAAAATGAGTAGTCATGAGGGGTAGGAGAAGAAAAGGTAAAATGAGTAGTCATGAGGGGTAGGAGAAGAAAGGTAAAATTAGTAGTCATGAGGGGTAGGAGAAGAAAGATAAAATGAGTATAGTCATGAGGGGTAGGAGAAGAAAGATAAAATGAGTAGTCATGAGGGGTAGGAGAAGAAAGATAAAATGAGTAGTCATGAGGGGTAGGAGAAGAAAGGTAAAATGAGTAGTCATGAGGGGTAGGAGAAGAAAGGTAAAATGAGTAGTCATGAGGGGTAGGAGAAGAAAGGTAAAATGAGTAGTCATGAGGGGTAGGAGAAGAAAGGTAAAATGAGTAGTCATGAGGGTAGGAGAAGAAAGATAAAATGAGTAGTCATGAGGGGTAGGAGAAGAAAGATAAAATGAGTATAGTCATGAGGGGTAGAGAAGAAAGATAAAATGAGTAGTCATGAGGGATAGGAGAAGAAAGATAAAATGAGTAGTCATGAGGGTAGGAGAAGAAAGGTAAAATGAGTAGTCATGAGGGGTAGGAGAAGAAAGGTAAAATGAGTAGTCATGAGGGGTAGGAGAAGAAAGGTAAAATGAGTAGTCATGAGGGGTAGGAGAAGAAAGATAAAATGAGTAGTCATGAGGGGTAGGAGAAGAAAGATAAAATGAGTAGTCATGAGGGGTAGGAGAAGAAAGATAAAATGAGTATAGTCATGAGGGGTAGGAGAAGAAAGATAAAATGAGTAGTCATGAGGGGTAGGAGAAGAACGATAAAATGAGTAGTCATGAGGGGTAGGAGAAGAAAGATAAAATGAGTAGTCATGAGGGGTAGGAGAAGAAAGATAAAATGAGTAGTCATGAGGGGTAGGAGAAGAAAGATAAAATGAGTAGTCATGAGGGTAGGAGAAGAAAGGTAAAATGAGTAGTCATGAGGGGTAGGAGAAGAAAGGTAAAATGAGTAGTCATGAGGGGTAGGAGAAGAAAGGTAAAATGAGTAGTCATGAGGGGTAGGAGAAGAAAGATAAAATGAGTAGTCATGAGGGGTAGGAGAAGAAAGGTAAAATGAGTAGTCATGAGGGGTAGGAGAAGAAAGGTAAAATGAGTAGTCATGAGGGGTAGGAGAAGAAAGGTAAAATGAGTAGTCATGAGGGGTAGGAGAAGAAAGGTAAAATGAGTAGTCATGAGGGGTAGGAGAAGAAAGATAAAATGAGTAGTCATGAGGGGTAGGAGAAGAAAGATAAAATGAGTATAGTCATGAGGGGTAGGAGAAGAAAGATAAAATGAGTAGTCATGAGGGGTAGGAGAAGAAAGATAAAATGAGTAGTCATGAGGGGTAGGAGAAGAAAGATAAAATGAGTAGTCATGAGGGTAGGAGAAGAAAGATAAAATGAGTAGTCATGAGGGGTAGGAGAAGAAAGGTAAAATGAGTAGTCATGAGGGGTAGGAGAAGAAAGGTAAAATGAGTAGTCATGAGGGGTAGGAGAAGAAAGGTAAAATGAGTAGTCATGAGGGGTAGGAGAAGAAAGATAAAATGAGTAGTCATGAGGGGTAGGAGAAGAAAGATAAAATGAGTAGTCATGAGGGGTAGGAGAAGAAAGATAAAATGAGTAGTCATGAGGGGTAGGAGAAGAAAGGTAAAATGAGTAGTCATGAGGGGTAGGAGAAGAAAGGTAAAATGAGTAGTCATGAGGGTAGGAGAAGAAAGGTAAAATGAGTAGTCATGAGGGGTAGGAGAAGAAAGATAAAATGAGTAGTCATGAGGGGTAGGAGAAGAAAGGTAAAATGAGTAGTCATGAGGGGTAGGAGAAGAAAGGTAAAATGAGTAGTCATGAGGGGTAGGAGAAGAAAGATAAAATGAGTATAGTCATGAGGGGTAGGAGAAGAAAGATAAAATGAGTAGTCATGAGGGGTAGGAGAAGAAAGATAAAATGAGTAGTCATGAGGGGTAGGAGAAGAAAGGTAAAATGAGTAGTCATGAGGGGTAGGAGAAGAAAGGTAAAATGAGTAGTCATGAGGGGTAGGAGAAGAAAGGTAAAATGAGTAGTCATATGAGGGTTGGAAGAAGAAAGGTAAATATATGACAGAGTGACTTGGGGTTACATCGGACGACAACACATTGACGGGTCCAGCACAGACTGCTGAAACTGCTGGTACGATAGTGTTAAAAAGGTCTTTGTTACTGGTTCACACTGCTTCATGGTGAACAGAAAACTCTGTGCTGAGTCAGCACAGATACTCACACCCTGCCACAGATACTCACACCAACAAGTCTGTTTTCAACAAGTAGTGGTGATGGAACATGTAATAAAGTGCTTTATGCAGACTTAAAGTGACAGTTCACCGCCAAAATATAACTTTGTGAGATGCTATTTTGACAAACAAGGAAGTGAGTCAAATACTCTAAGTGCAAACTGAGGCACGCGACAGGGGTGTCACATATTACCCATTAGGATTCCCTTCATATGCTTTGTCAAAGATACACAGCTGCAGGGTGAGGCTTCCCCTAGCCCCAAACCACACCAGTACAGAATATAACCACACACACACACACACACACACACACACACACACACACACACACACACACACACACACACACACACACACACACACACACACACACACACACACCTTGGAGACTGAACTGATCACACTTATCAATATGAAAATGGTTACTGATTGTCTAAATAAAAGACAGCAGGAAAATGTCAGCAGTACTGAGAGAAACAGCTTGATCAACAGCCTATATAGCACTGAAGCCTTGGTGACAGGTTCATATGGTATTGTGGGCGTCGTTCTACTGCAGATCTAACTACCAACTGAGGTTTGTTTCGCTGCCTGGGTTGTTTCTGCAGGTTTTGATGGCGGCTACTGACAGTCGATGGACCCGCGGATGAGGTGAAACGGGGAATGATGCAGGGCTGTGTGTGGAGGGCTCTCCCTCCAATCAGCGTTGAGTCCAGGTGCGTCAACAGTCTGGGGAAAAAAAGATGTGTAGGTGAATACAAAACAGGTTTCCTGATGCAATTCACGGTCAACACTCCAATCTTATCCTCTTCTGTCAAACATCAATGCCTCTCATTTTCTAAACTGCATCACTTTTCAACAGAGTATCTGGTAAATCTCTGGTTTCTACCAACCTGCAATCACCTTACCACTAGATCAAATGACCCCCTTTGGAATCGTAACATTAAGTTCTAATGGGCATTCTGTCAGGTCCGGTTTAAATAAATCACACTTTACCCACAGGCTCTCTGCTGGGTTAGCTGGCTAGGATGCACCATGCAACACACTTTACCCACAAGGCTCTCTGCTGGGTTAGCTGGCTAGGATGCACCATGCAACACACTTTACCCACAGGCTCTCTGCTGGGTTAGCTGGCTAGGATGCAGCATGCAACACACTTTACCCACAGGCTCTCCGCTGGGTTAGCTGGCTAGGATGCACCATGCAACACACTTTACCCACAGGCTCTCCGCTGGGTTAGCTGGCTAGGATGCACCTAGCTGGCTAGGATGCACCATGCAACACACTTTACCCACAAGGCTCTCCGCTGGGTTAGCTGGCTAGGATGCACCATGCAACACACTTTACCCACAGGCTCTCTGCTGGGTTAGCTGGCTGGCTAGGATGTAGCATGCAACACACTCAGCCAGGTCAGTTACAGTTAAGTTGGCTGGGTTCATTTACATTTACATTTAAGTCATTTAGCAGACGCTCTTATCCAGAGCGACTTACAAATTGGTGCATTCACCTTATGACATCCAGTGGAACAGTAGTGCATCTAAATCTTTTAAGGGGGGTGAGAGGGATTACTTTATCCTATCCTAGGTATTCCTTAAAGAGGTGGGGTTTCAGGTGTCTCCGGAAGGTGGTGATTGACTCCGCTGTCCTGGCGTCGTGAGGGAGTTTGTTCCACCATTGGGGGGCCAGAGCAGCGAACAGTTTTGACTGGGCTGAGCGGGAACTGTACTTCCTCAGTGGTAGGGAGGCGAGCAGGCCAGAGGTGGATGAACGCAGTGCCCTTGTTTGGGTGTAGGGCCTGGAGGTACTGAGGTGCCGTTCCCCTCACAGCTCTCACA
>NW_027035685.1:0-11292 GCF_034236695.1 Oncorhynchus nerka
CCCTGCTCTCACAGTCCAGGTCTTTGGCAGCCAGTCTGAACTAGTTCAGTATGCTCAGTAGGTAAACTAGAAGTCTGGCCAGGAGAATCTTATGATGCTGTTTGATGCCAGCCAGTCTGGAACTAGTTCAGTATGCTCAGTAGGTAAACTAGAAGTCTGGCCAGGAGAATCTTATGATGCTGTTTGATGCCAGCCAGTCTGAACTAGTTCAGTATGCTCAGTAGGTAAACTAGAAGTCTGGCCAGGAGAATCTTATGATGCTGTTTGATGCCAGCCAGTCTGAACTAGTTCAGGATGCTCAGTAGGTAAACTAGAAGTCTGGCCAGGAGAATCTTATGATGCTGTTTGATGCCAGCCAGTCTGAACTAGTTCAGTATGCTCAGTAGGTAAACTAGAAGTCTGGCCAGGAGAATCTTATGATGCTGTTTGATGCCAGCCAGTCTGAACTAGTTCAGGATGCTCAGTAGGTAAACTAGAAGTCTGGCCAGGAGAATCTTATGATGCTGTTTGATGCCAGCCAGTCTGAACTAGTTCAGTATGCTCAGTAGGTAAACTAGAAGTCTGGCCAGGAGAATCTTATGATGCTGTTTGATGCCAGCCAGTCTGAACTAGTTCAGTATGCTCAGTAGGTAAACTAGAAGTCTGGCCAGGAGAATCTTATGATGCTGTTTGATGCCAGCCAGTCTGAACTAGTTCAGTATGCTCAGTAGGTAAACCAGAAGTCTGGCCAGGAGAATCTTATGATGCTGTTTGATGCCAGCCAGTCTGAACTAGTTCAGTATGCTCAGTAGGTAAACTAGAAGTCTGGCCAGGAGAATCTTATGATGCTGTTTGATGCCAGCCAGTCTGAACTAGTTCAGGATGCTCAGTAGGTAAACTAGAAGTCTGGCCAGGAGAATCTTATGATGCTGTTTGATGCCAGCCAGTCTGAACTAGTTCAGTATGCTCAGTAGGTAAACTAGAAGTCTGGCCAGGAGAATCTTATGATGCTGTTTGATGCCAGCCAGTCTGAACTAGTTCAGTATGCTCAGTAGGTAAACTAGAAGTCTGGCCAGGAGAATCTTATGATGCTGTTTGATGCCAGCCAGTCTGAACTAGTTCAGGATGCTCAGTAGGTAAACTAGAAGTCTGGCCAGGAGAATCTTATGATGCTGTTTGATGCCAGCCAGTCTGAACTAGTTCAGTATGCTCAGTAGGTAAACTAGAAGTCTGGCCAGGAGAATCTTATGATGCTGTTTGATGCCAGCCAGTCTGAACTAGTTCAGGATGCTCAGTAGGTAAACTAGAAGTCTGGCCAGGAGAATCTTATGATGCTGTTTGATGCCAGCCAGTCTGAACTAGTTCAGTATGCTCAGTAGGTAAACTAGAAGTCTGGCCAGGAGAATCTTATGATGCTGTTTGATGCCAGCCAGTCTGAACTAGTTCAGGATGCTCAGTAGGTAAACTAGAAGTCTGGCCAGGAGAATCTTATGATGCTGTTTGATGCCAGCCAGTCTGAACTAGTTCAGGATGCTCAGTAGGTAAACTAGAAGTCTGGCCAGGAGAATCTTATGATGCTGATGTTATTATTGTAAAGTTTAGAACCGCCAGAGGTTGATGACAGATCAGTGTGAAATAAGTTAGCGGAACAGGTGTGTCTGTGAGCTGAGGTTGTTGACAGATCAGTGTGAAATAAGTTAGCGGAACAGGTGTGTCTGTGAGCTGATGTTGATGACAGATCAGTGTGAAATAAGTTAGCGGAACAGGTGTGTCTGTGAGCTGATGTTGATGACAGATCAGTGTGAAATAAGTTAGCGGAACAGATGTGTCTGTGAGCTGATGTTGATGACAGATCAGTGTGAAATAAGTTAGCGGAACAGATGTGTCTGTGAGCTGATGTTGATGACAGATCAGTGTGAAATAAGTTAGCGGAACAGGTGTGTCTGTGAGCTGAGGTTGATGACAGATCAGTGTGAAATAAGTTAGCGGAACAGGTGTGTCTGTGAGCTGAGGTTGATGACAGATCAGTGTGAAATAAGGAACAGGAACAGGTGTGTCTGTGAGCTGATGTTGATGACAGATCAGTGTGAAATAAGGAACAGGAACAGGTGTGTCTGTGAGCTGAGGTTGTTGACAGATCAGTGTGAAATAAGTTAGCGGAACAGGTGTGTCTGTGAGCTGAGGTTGATGACAGATCAGTGTGAAATAAGTTAGCGGAACAGGTGTGTCTGTGAGCTGATGTTGATGACAGATCAGTGTGAAATAAGTTAGCGGAACAGGTGTGTCTGTGAGCTGATGTTGATGACAGATCAGTGTGAAATAAGTTAGCGGAACAGGTGTGTCTGTGAGCTGATGTTGATGACAGATCAGTGTGAAATAAGTTAGCGGAACAGGTGTGTCTGTGAGCTGATGTTGATGACAGATCAGTGTGAAATAAGTTAGCGGAACAGGTGTGTCTGTGAGCTGATGTTGATGACAGATCAGTGTGAAATAAGGAACAGGAACAGGTGTGTCTGTGAGCTGATGTTGATGACAGATCAGTGTGAAATAAGGAACAGGAACAGGTGTGTCTGTGAGCTGATGTTGATGACAGATCAGTGTGAAATAAGTTAACGGAACAGGTGTGTCTGTGAGCTGATGTTGATGACAGATCAGTGTGAAATAAGTTAGCGGAACAGGTGTGTCTGTGAGCTGATGTTGATGACAGATCAGTGTGAAATAAGTAAGTGGAACAGGTGTGTCTGTGAGCTGATGTTGATGACAGATCAGTGTGAAATAAGTTAGCGGAACAGGTGTGTCTGTGAGCTGATGTTGATGACAGATCAGTGTGAAATAAGTTAGCGGAACAGGTGTGTCTGTGAGCTGAGGTTGATGACAGATCAGTGTGAAATAAGTTAGCGGAACAGGTGTGTCTGTGAGCTGATGTTGATGACCGATCAGTATGAAATAAGTTAGCGGAACAGGTGTGTCTGTGAGCTGAGGTTGATGACAGATCAGTGTGAAATAAGTTAGCGGAACAGGTGTGTCTGTGAGCTGAGGTTTCAGGATGGGACATCCATTCTAAAACCCACATTGTGTTTCTTCAGACCCCACTGAGCAAGACCAAGAAACTGATTGGTGAAGCAGGGATCACCTTTACCAACGCTGTGAGTATCCTGGTCAGGGTTAGGGGTTGGTCTCCAACGCTGTGAGTATCCTGGTCAGGGTTAGGGGTTGGGGGTTAGGGGTTGGTCTCCAACGCTGTGAGTATCCTGGTCAGGGTTAGGGTTAGGGTTGGTCTCCAACGCTGTGAGTATCCTGGTCAGGGTTGGGGTTAGGGGTTGGTCTCCAACGCTGTGAGTATCCTGGTCAGGTTAGGGTTAGGGGTTGGTCTCCAACGCTGAGAGTATCCTGTTCAGGGTTAGGGGTTGGTCTCCAACGCTGTGAGTACCCTGGTCAGGGTTAGGGGTTAGGGGTTGGTCTCCAACGCTGTGAGTATCCTGTTCAGGGTTAGGGGTTAGGGGTTGGTCTCCAACGCTGTGAGTATCCTGGTCAGGGTTAGGGTTAGGGGTTGGTCTCCAACGCTGTGAGTATCCTGGTTAGGGTTAGGGTTGGTCTCCAATGCTGTGAGTATCCTGGTCAGGGTTAGGGGTTAGGGGTTGGTCTCCAACGCTGTGAGTATCCTGGTCAGGGTTAGGGGTTGGTCTCCAACGCTGTGAGTATCCTGGTCAGGGTTAGGGGTTGGTCTCCCAACGCTGTGAGTATCCTGGTCAGGTTAGGGGTTGGTTCCAACGCTGTGAGTATCCTGTTCAGGGTTAGGGGTTAGTTAGGGCTGGTCTCCAACACTGTGAGTATCCTGTTCAGGGTTAGGGGTTAGGGTTGGTCTCCAACGCTGTGAGTATCCTGGTCAGGTTAGGTTGGTCTCCAATGCTGTGAGTATCCTGTTAGGGTTAGGGCTTGGTCTCCAACACTGTGAGTATCCTGGTCAGGGTTAGGGTTAGGGGTTGGTCTCCAACGCTGTGAGTATCCTGGTCAGGAGTTAGGGGTTAGGGTTGGTCTCCAATGCTGTGAGTATCCTGTTAGGGGCTACTGGTCCCAACGCTGGAGTATCCTGGTCAGGTAAGGGGGTTAGGGGTTGGTCTCCAACGCTGTGAGTATCCTGGTAAGGGTAAGGGGTTAGGGGTTGGTCTCCAACGCTGTGAGTATCCTGGTCAGGTGGGTTAGGCATGGTCTCCAATGCGTGAGTATCCTGGTCAGGGTTAGGGGTTAGGTTGGTCTCCAACGCTGTGAGTATCCTGGTACTGGGGGTTAGGGGTTGGTCTCCAACGCTGTGAGTATCCTGGTCAGGGTTAGGGGTTAGGGGGTTGGTCTCCAACGCTGAGAGTATCCTGTTCAGGGTTAGGTTGGTCTCCACGCCTGTGAGTACCCTTCTGGTCAGGGTTAGGGGTTAGGGGTTGGTCTCCAACGCTGGGAGTATCCTGTTCAGTTAGGGGTTAGGGTTGGTCTCCAACGCTGTGAGTATCCTGGTCAGGTTAGGGTTAGGGTTGGTCTCCAACGCTGTGAGTATCCTGGTTAGGGGTTAGGGTTGGTCTCCAATGCTGTGAGTATCCTGGTCAGGGTTAGGGGTTAGGGGTTGGTCTCCAACGCTGTGAGTATCCTGGTCAGGGTTAGGGGTTGGTCTCCAACGCTGTGAGTATCCTGGTCAGGGTTAGGGGTTGGTCTCCAACGCTGTGAGTATCCTGGTCAGGGTTAGGGGTTGGTCTCCAACGCTGTGAGTATCCTGTTCAGGGTTAGGGGTTAGGGGTTAGGGTTGGTCTCCAACACTGTGAGTATCCTGTTCAGGGTTAGGGGTTAGGGGTTGGTCTCCAACGCTGTGAGTATCCTGGTCAGGGTTAGGGGTTGGTCTCCAATGCTGTGAGTATCCTGTTAGGGGTTAGGGTTTGGTCTCCAACACTGTGAGTATCCTGGTCAGGGTTAGGGGTTAGGGGTTGGTCTCCAACGCTGTGAGTATCCTGGTCAGGGTTAGGGGTTAGGGGTTGGTCTCCAATGCTGTGAGTATCCTGTTAGGGGTTGGTCTCCAACGCTGTGAGTATCCTGGTCAGGGTAAGGGGTTAGGGGTTGGTCTCCAACGCTGTGAGTATCCTGGTAAGGGTAAGGGGTTAGGGGTTGGTCTCCAACGCTGTGAGTATCCTGGTCAGGGTAAGGGGTTAGGCGTTGGTCTCCAATGCTGTGAGTATCCTGGTCAGGGTTAGGGGTTGGTCTCCAACACTGTGAGTATCCTGGTTAGGGGTTAGGGGTTGGTCTCCAACGCTGTGAGTATCCTGGTCAGGGTTAGGGGTTAGGGGTTGGTCTCCAACGCTGTGAGTATCCTGGTCAGGGTTAGGGGTTAGGGGTTGGTCTCCAATGCTGTGAGTATCCTGTTAGGGGTTGGTCTCCAACGCTGTGAGTATCCTGGTCAGGGTAAGGGGTTAGGGGTTGGTCTCCAACGCTGTGAGTATCCTGGTCAGGGTAAGGGGTTAGGGGTTGGTCTCCAACGCTGTGAGTATCCTGGTCAGGGTAAGGGGTTAGGCGTTGGTCTCCAATGCTGTGAGTATCCTGGTCAGGGTTAGGGGTTGGTCTCCAACACTGTGAGTATCCTGGTTAGGGGTTAGGGTTGGTCTCCAACGCTGTGAGTATCCTGGTCAGGGTTAGGGGTTGGTCTCCAACGCTGTGAGTATCCTGGTCAGGGTTAGGGGTTAGGGGTTGGTCTCCAACGCTGTGAGTATCCTGGTCAGGGTTAGGGGTTGGTCTCCAACGCTGTGAGTATCCTGGTCAGGGTTAGGGGTTGGTCTCCAACGCTGTGAGTATCCTGTTAGGAGTTAGGGGTTGGTCTCCAACGTTGTGAGTATCCTGGTTAGGGGTTAGGGGTTGGTCTCCAACGCTGTGAGTATCCTGGTCAGGGTTAGGGGTTAGGGGTTGGTCTCCAACGTTGTGAGTATCCTGGTCAGGGTTAGGGGTTAGGGGTTGGTCACCAACGCTGTGAGTATCCTGGTCAGGGTTAGGGGTTAGGGTTATTCCAACGCTGTGAGCATCCTGTTCATCGTCCAACCAAATGGGCTTACCTGCAGGTTCCTTCTGGAGATGAATGCACGATGAGGGTTTCAGGGGCAGGATGGGAGATGAATGCATGATGAGGGTTTCAGGGGCAGGAGGAGATGAATGAGTGTAGTTGCACTGCACCAGGAGACAGTTGATGGGAGTATGTTGTTGTATACTCCCAGTTTGTAGTTGAAGCCCACTGTGCTGTCCCAGCAGAGCCAGCATCCTAACAGGAAAGTATCCTCATAACCACCATGTGATCAACACTCTGGAGGGAACTGCAGCAGCACGGCCTGGCAGAAGACCCAGGAGCCCAAGACCTTCCTGCTCTACTGCAGGCCTACTGGTTACCAGATCCTCTTCGCTGGGAAGTACCTGAACCAGGTAAATATACCTCACTAACTCTACCACCTAACCCTACCACTAACCCTACGCTGGTTACCAGACCTTCACACTGGGAAGTACCTCAACCTGGTTGTTCAATTCAAAAAACAGCATTTACTTTGGACAAGTCTTAAGCAATATGACAGTATGTGACAACCATACCACACACAGCATCTTCACAGCATCATGTCCTGTCATGAATGTAGGTTACACTAGACAGCATCATGTCCTGTCTTGTATGTAGGTTACACTAGTTATGTCACACTAGACAGCATCATGTCATGTATGTAGGTTACACTAGACAGCATCATGTCATGTATGGGTTACACTAGACAGCATCATGTCATGTATGTAGGTTGCATCATGTCATGGGCGTAGGTTACACTAGACAGCATCATGTCATGTATGTAGGTTACACTAGACAGCATCATCATGTCATGTATGTAGGTTACACTAGACAGCATGTCATGTAGGTTACACTAGACAGCATCATGTCATGTATGAGGTTACACTAGACAGCATCATGTCCTGTCATGTATGTAGGTTACACTAGACAGCATCATGTCATGTATGTAGGTTACACTAGACAGCATCATGTCATGTATGTAGGTTACACTAGACAGCATCATGTCCTGTCATGTATGTGGTTACACTAGGGACAGCATCATGTCATGTACTAGCACTAGACAGCATCATGTCATGTATGCCAGGTTACAGACAGCACAGCATCATGTCCTGTCATGTATGTAGGTTACACTAGACAGCATCATGTGGTTACACTAGACAGCATCATCCTGTCATGTATGTAGGTTACACTAGACAGCATCATGTCATGTGTGTAGGTTACACTAGACAGCATCATGTCATGTATGTATGTAGGTTACACTAGCATCACCTGTCATGTATGTAGGTTACACTAGACAGCATCATGTCCTGTCATGTGTAGGTTACACTAGACAGCATCATGTCATGAATGTAGGTTACACTAGACAGCATCATGTCCTGTCATGTATGTAGGTTACACTAGACAGCATTATGTCCTGTCATGTGTGTGTCACTAGACAGCATCCTGTCATGTATGGGTTACTAGACAGCATCATGTCCTGTCATGTATGTAGGTTACAATAGACAGCATCATGTCCTGTCATGTAGGATTTTACACATCCAGCATGTCATGTATGTAGGTTACACTAGACAGCATCATGTCCTGTCATGTATGTAGGTTACACTAGACAGCATCATGTCATGTGTGTAGGTTACACTAGACACATCATGTGTCCTGTCATGTATGGTAGGTTACACTAGACAGCATCATGTCATGTATGTGGTTACACTAGACAGCATCATGTCATGTATGTAGGTTACACTAGATAGCATCATGTCCTGTCATGTATGTAGGATTTACACTAGACAGCATCATGTCATGTATGTAGGTTACACTAGACAGCATCATGCATCATGTAGGTTCATAGGACAGCATCATGTCATGTATGTAGGTTACATTAGACAGCATCATGTCCTGTCATGTATGTAGGTTACACTAGAGCATCCTGTCTTCACACTAGACAGCATCATGTCCTGTCATGTGTGTAGGTTACACTAGACAGCATCATGTCCTGTCATGTGTGTAGGTTACACTAGACAGCATCATGTCCTGTCATGTAGGTTACACTAAAGACAGCATCATGTCCTGTCATGAATGTAGGTTACACTAGACAGCATCATGTCCTGTCATGTATGTAGGTTACACTAGACAGCATCATAACCTGTCATGTATGTAGGTTACACTAGACAGCATCATGTCCTGTCATGTATGTAGGTTACACTAGACAGCATCATGTCATGTATGTAGGTTACACTAGACAGCATCATGTCATGTATGTAGGTTACACTAGACAGCATCATGTCCTGTCTGTTACATTTGGAGCAGCATCATGTCATGTATGGGTTTACACTAGACAGCATCATGTCATGTATGTAGGTTACACTAGACAGTCATGTTGTCATGTATATAGGTTACACTTATATTCCTGTCTAAGTTACACTAGACAGCATCATGTCATGTATGTAGGTTACACTAGACAGCATCATGTCATGTATGTATGTAGGTTACACTAGACAGCATCATGTCATGAATGTGGGTTACATTAGATCAGTCCTTCATGTATGTGTTCCAGCATCATGTCATGTATGTAGGTTACTAGACAGCTTCATGTCCTGTCATGTTATGGAGCAACATCATGTCAAGTTTACACTAGACAGCTTCATGTCCTGTCATGTATGTAGAGTTACACTAGACAGCATCATGTCATGTATGTAGGTTACACTAGACATCATGTCCATGTCATGTATGTGGTTACACTAGGACAGCATCATGTCATGTATGTAGAGTTACACTAGACAGCATCATGTGTCATGTATGTAGGTTACACTAGACAGCATCATGTCATGTATGTAGGTTACACTAGACATCATGTCCTGTATCTTGTATGTAGGTTACACTAGATAGCATCATGTATCATGTATGTATTTACATAGACAGCATCATGTCATGTGTGTAGGTTACACTAGACAACATCATGTCAGCCCTGTCATGTATGTAGGTTACATTAGACAGCATCATGTCCCTGTCATGTATGTAGAGTTACACCTAGACAGCTTCATGTCCTGTCATGTATGTGAGTTACACTAGACAGCTTCATGTCCTGTCATGTATGTAGGTTACACTGAACAGCATCATGTCATGTATGGGATTTTACACATAGACAGCATCATGTCATGTATGTAGGTTACACTAGAGCAGCATCATGTCCTGTCAGCCAGCATATAGGTTACACTAGACAGCATCATGTACTGTATGCCTGTATGTAGGTTACACTAGACAGCATCATGTCCTGTCATGTATGTAGGTTACACTAGACAGCATCATGTCCTGTCATGTATGTAGGTTACACTAGACAGCATCATGTCCTGTCATGTATGTAGGTTACACTAGACAGCATCATGTCATGTGTGTAGGTTACACTAGACAGCATCATGTCCTGTCATGTATGTAGGTTACACTAGACAGCATCATGTCATGTATGTAGGTTACACTAGACAGCATCATGTCATGTATGTAGGTTACACTAGATAGCATCATGTCATGTATGTAGGTTACACTAGACAGCATCATGTCATGTATGTAGGTTACACTAGACAGCATCATGTCATGTATGTAGGTTACACTAGACAGCATCATGTCCTGTCATGTGTGTAGGTTACACTAGACAGCATCATGTCCTGTCATGTATGTAGGTTACACTAGACAGCATCATGTCCTGTCATGTATGTAGGTTACACTAGACAGCATCATGTCCTGTCATGTATGTAGGTTACACTAGACAGCATCATGTCCTGTCATGTATGTAGGTTACACTAGACAGCATCATGTCCTGTCATGTATGTAGGTTACACTAGACAGCATCATGTCCTGTCATGTATGTAGGTTACACTAGACAGCATCATGTCCTGTCATGTATGTAGGTTACACTAGACAGCATCATGTCCTGTCATGTATGTAGGTTACACTAGACAGCATCATGTCCTGTCATGTATGTAGGTTACACTAGACAGCATCATGTCATGTATGTAGGTTACACTAGACAGCATCATGTCCTGTCATGTATGTAGGTTACACTAGACAGCATCATGTCCTGTCATGTATGTAGGTTACACTAGACAGCATCATGTCATGTATGTAGGTTACACTAGACAGCATCATGTCCTGTCATGTGTGTAGGTTACACTAGACAGCATCATGTCATGTATGTAGGTTACACTAGACAGCATCATGTCCTGTCATGTATGTAGGTTACACTAGACAGCATCATGTCCTGTCATGTATGTAGGTTACACTAGACAGCATCATGTCCTGTCATGTATGTAGGTTACACTAGACAGTGTATGGAAACTGTCTCTGTATGGAAACTGTCTCTGTATGGAAACTGTCTCTGTCTCAGTATGGAAACTGTCTCTGTCTCAGTATGGAAACTGTCTCTGTCTCAGTATGGAAACTGTCTCTGTCTCAGTATGGAAACTGTCTCTGTCTCAGTATGGAAACTGTCTCTGTCTCAGTATGGAAACTGTCTCTGTCTCAGTATGGAAACTGTCTCTGTATGGAAACTGTCTCTGTTTCAGTATGGGAACTGTCTCTGTTTCAGTATGGAAACTGTCTCTGTCTCAGTATGGAAACGGTCTCTGTCTCAGTATGGAAACTGTCTCTGTATGGAAACTGTCTCTGTATGGAAACTGTCTCTGTCTCTGTATGGAAACTGTCTCTGTCTCAGTATGGAAACTGTCTCAGTATGGAAACTGTCTCTGTCTCTGTATGGAAACTGTCTCTGTCTCAGTATGGAAACTGTCTCTGTCTCAGTATGGAAACTGTCTCTGTCTCAGTATGGAAACTGTCTCTGTCTCAGTATGGAAACTGTCTCTGTCTCAGTATGGAATCTGTCTCTGTCTCAGTATGGAATCTGTCTCTGTCTCAGTATGGTATCTGTCTCTGTCTCAGTATGGTATCTGTCTCTGTCTCAGTATGGAAACTGTATCTGTCTCAGTATGGAAACTGTCTCAGTATGGAAACTGTCTCTGTATGGAAACTGTCTCTGTATGGAAACTGTCTCTGTCTCAGTATGGAATCTGTCTCTGTCTCAGTATGGAATCTGTCTCTGTCTCAGTATGGAATCTGTCTCTGTCTCAGTATGGTATCTGTCTCTGTCTCAGTATGGTAACTGTCTCTGTCTCAGTATGGTAACTGTCTCTGTCTCAGTATGGTAACTGTCTCTGTCTCAGTATGGTAACTGTCTCTGTCTCAGTATGGTAACTGTCTCT
>NW_027035686.1:0-11292 GCF_034236695.1 Oncorhynchus nerka
GGGTGGTATCAGTGTGGGCGTGGTGCATCAGTGTGGGGTGGCATCAGAGTGGGCTGATATCAGTGTGGGGTGGCATCAGTGTGGGGTGGCATCAGTGTGGGCTGGCATCAGTGTGGGATGACATCAGTGGGCTGACATCAGTGTGGGCTGGCATCAGTGTGGGTGGCATCGGTGTGTGGGCTGGCATGACAGTGTGGGCTTGACATCAGTGTGGGGGTGGCATCAGTGTGGGCTGACATCAGTGTGGGGTGGCATCAGTGTGGGTGGCATTAGTGTGGGCTGATACCAGTGTGGGTTTGGCATCAGTGTGGGGTGGCATCAGTGTGGGTGCATCAGAGTGCAGCTGGCTATCAGTAGGTGGGTGGCATATGGGGCACAGTGTGGGGTGGCATCAGTGTGGGCTGGACATCAGTGTGGGGTGGCACTCAGTGTGGGGTGGTATCAGTGTGGTGGCATCAGTGTGGGCTGGACAACCAGTGCAGAGTGGAATCAGTGTGGGCTGGCACCGTATGGCACCAGAGTGGGGTGGCACAGCGGGGGTGGCATTAGGGCAATGACAGTGGGCTGAGATCATGGGGTGGCATTAGTGTGGCTGACATCAACAGTGGGCTGATACACCAGTGGGGTGAGACATTAGTGTGGGCTGACATCAGTGTGGGGTGGCATCAGTGTGGGGTGGCATTAGTGGGCTGATATCAGTGGGCTGGCATCAGTGTGGGGTGGCATCAGTGCGGGGTGGCATCAGTGTGGTGGCATCAGTGTGGGGGTGGCATCAGAGTGGGTGGCATCATGTGGGCTGATTGGCATCAGTGGGGGCTGACATCAGTGTGGGGTGGCATCAGTGTGGGGTGGCATCAGTGTGGGTGGCATTAGTGGGGCTGACATCAGTGTGGGCCTGACACTCAGTGCGGGGGGTGGCATATAGTGGGCTGATATCAGTGTGGGCTGATATCAGCATGGGCTGATATCAGTGGTGACATCAGTGTGGCGACATCATGTGGGGTAATCAGTGTAAGTGGCATCAGTGTGGGGCACACAGAGCAAGTAATAGTGGGCTGACACTGTGCAGTGGGCTGACATCAGTGTGGGGCATTAGCGTGGGGTGGCATTAGTGGGTCGATTGACTGTGGGGCCGATTATCAGCATGGGCTGATAGCGGGGGCAGAACAGCGCGGGCCGACATCAGTGTGGGGCATCAGTGGGGTGGCATCAGCGTGGGGCGGAGAGCGGGCATCAGCGTGGGCATTAGTGCGGGCCGACATCATGTGGGGCAGATTGACCGTGGGGTGGCACAGTGCGGGGTGGCATCAGTGTGGGGCTGACACCAGTGGGCTGATGATTCAGTGTGCATTGCGGCAATTAGTGCGGGGCACATTATGGGCGGGTCGACATCAGTGTATTGATATCAGTGCGGGGGGTGGCATCAGTGCGGGTGGCATCAGTGGTGGGGCTGACATCAGGCGTGGGCCGGCATCAGTGCGGGCCGACATCAGTGTGGGCTGGCATCAGTGCGGGGGTGGGGGGGGCATCAGTGTGGGGCAGACAGTGCGGGCCGACATCCAGTGGGGGGGCATGATCAGTGGGGGTGACATCAGTGTGGGCTGGCACAGGTGGGCTGATTAGTGCGGGCTGATCATGTGGGCTAGCATTAGTGGGGTGGCATTAGTGTGGGTGGCATTAGTGTGGGCTGATACAGTGTGGCTGATATCAGTGTGGGGGTGACATCAGTGTGGGTGATATCAGTGTGGGGTGGCATTAGTGTGGGTGGCATCAGTGTGGGGGTGACATCAGTGTGGGGTGGCATCAGAGTGGGGTGGCAGCGTGGGCTGACATTATGCGGGCTGGCATCAGTGTGGGGTGGCATCAGTGTGGGGTGGCATCAGTGGGGTGGCATTAGAGTGGCATTAGTGTGGCTGACACCGAGTGGGTGGTATCAGTGTGGGCATGATCAGTGGGGTGGCATTAGTGGGTGCACATGTGGCCATCAGTGTGTGTGGGCTGACATCAGTGTGGGGTGGCATCAGTGTGGGGTATTAGTGGGGGGCATCAGTGTGGGCTGACATCAGTGTGGGTGGCATCAGAGTGGGGTGGGCACAGTGTGGGGTGGCATTTATGTGGGTGACATCAGTGTGGCTGACACTGTGCGTGGGCTGACACCAGTGGGGTGGCATTAGAGTGGGTGACATCAGTGGGCTGACATCACGTGGGCTGGCATCAGTGTGGCATCAGAGTGGATATTAGTGGGTGACATCAGTGTGGGTGACATCAGTGTGGGGTGGCATTAGCGTGGGCTGATACTCAGTGGGCTGATATCAGTGGGCTGGCATCAGTGGGGTGACATCAGTGGTGGCATCAGTGGGGTGCATCATCAGTGCGGGCTGATTATCAGTGTGGGCTGACATCAGTGTGGGGTGGCATTAGTGTGGTGACATCAGTGTGGGTGGCATCAGTGTGGGCTGAACAGATCAGTGTGGGCTGATACTCAGTGTGGGGTGGCATCAGGTGTGGGGTGGCATCAATGTGGGCGTGATCATCAGTGTGGGGTGGCACTCAGTGTGGGGTGGCATCAGTGTGGGCTGGCATCAGTGTGGGTGGCATCAGTGAGGTGGCATCAGTGTGGGTGGCATCAGTGTGGTGGCATCAGTGTAGTACCAGAGTGGGGTGGCATCAGCGTGGGCTGACATCAGTGTGGGCTGACATCAGTGTGGGTGGCATCAGTGTGGGCTGATATCAGTGTGGGCTGACATCAGTGTGGGCTGATATCAGTGTGGGTGGCATCAGTGTGGGTGGCATCAGTGTGGGCTGGTATCAGTGTGGCTGGCATCAGTGGGGTGGCATCAGTGTGGGGTGGCATCAGCAGTGGGGTGGCATCAGTGGGGTGGCATCAGTGTGGGGTGGCATCAGTGTGGGCTGATATCAGTGTGGGGTGGCATCAGTGTGGGGCTGGCACTCAGTGTGGGGTGGCATCAGTGTGGGTGGCATCAGTGTGGGTGGCATCAGTGTGGGTGGCATCAGAGTGGGCTGACATCAGTGTGGGCTGATACTCAGTGTGGGGTGGCATCAGTGTGGGTGGCATCAGTGTGGGCTGACATCAGTGCGGGCTGATCATGTGGGCTGCATCGTAGGTGACATCAGTGTGGGGTGGCATCAGTGTGGGGTGGCACTGTGGGCATGACATGTGGGCTGGCATCATGGGCTGACATCAGTGGGCTGGTATCAGGTGTGGGCTGATATCAGTGTGGGGTGGACATCAGTGTGGGCTGGCATCAGTGTGGGGTGGCATCAGTGTGGGGTGGCATCAGTGGGGCTGATACTCAGTGTGGGGTGGCATCAGTGTGGGGCTGGCATCAGTGTGGGGTGGCATCAGTGTGGGCTGACATCAGTGTGGGCTGGATGGCATCAGTGTGGGCTGACATCAGTGTGGGCTGATATCAGTGGGCTGATATCAGTGTGGGCTGACATCAGTGTGGGGTGACATCAGTGTGGGTGGCATCAGTGTGGGCTGACATCAGCGTGGGGTGGCATCAGTGTGGGGTGGCATCAGTGTGGCTGACATCAGTGCGGGCTGACATCAGCGTGGGGTGGCATCAGTGTGGGGTGGCATCAGTGTGGGCTGGCATCAGTGTGGGGTGGCATCAGTGTGGTGGCATCAGATGCGGTGGCATCAGGGGTGGTACTCAGTGTGGGCTGGCATCAGTGTGGGCTGACATCAGTGTGGGTGGCATCAGTGTGGGCTGACATCAGTGTGGGCTGACATCAGTGTGGGGTGGCATCAGTGTGGGGTGGCATCAGTGTGGGTGGCATCAGTGTGGGGGTGGCATCAGTGTGGGCTGATATCAGTGTGGGTGATGCATTAGTGGGGTGGCTGATGCATCAGTGTGGGCTGACATCAGTGTGGGGTGGCATCAGTGTGGGTGGCATCAGTGTGGGTGGCATCAGTGTGGGCTGATCATCAGTGTGGGGTGGCATCAGTGTGGGTGGCATCAGTGTGGGGTGGCATCAGTGTGGGGTGGCATCAGTGTGGGGTGGCATTTATGGTGGGCTGACACTCAGTGTGGGTGATATCGAGGCTGATTAATCAGTGTGGCCATCAGTGTGGGCTGATATCAGTGTATTGATATCAGTGTAAGTAGCATTAGTGGGGTGGCATTAGTGTGGGTATTAGTGGGCTGATACTCAGTGCGCTGGATGATCAGTGGGGGTGGCATCAGTGGCTGACATCAGTGTGGGCTGATTAGTGTAAACTGACATCAGTGTGGGTGGCATCAGTGCAAGTGGCATCAGTGTGGGCTGACATCAGTGTGGGCTGGCATCAGTGGGGTGGCATCAGTGGGGGTGGCATCAGAGTGGGGTGGCATCAGAGTGGGGGTGGCATCAGAGTGGGGTGGCATCAGTGGGGTGCATCAGTGGGGTGGCACCAAAGTGGGGGTGGCATCAGATGGGGATTATGGGCTGATACCGTAGCGCGGGCCGATACCAGTGTGGGCGGCATTAGTGTGGCCGATATCAGGTACGGGCTGACATCAGTGTGGGTGGCACTGAGTGGGGGTGGCATCAGTGTGGGGCATTTATGTGGGCTGACATCAGTGCGGGCTGGCATCAGTGTTGACCAGAGCGTGGCATCGGCGGGGTGGCATCAGTGGGCTAATCAGGTGGGTGGCATCAGTGGCAGTGACCAGAGTGGGGTGGCATTAGTGTGGGCTGGACACTCAGTGGGCTGACATCAGTGGGTGGCATCAGTGGGGTGGCATCAGTGTGGGCTGATATCAGTGTGGGCTGATATCAGTGTGGGCTGATATCAGTGTGGGGGTGGCTGGGGTGGCATTAGCGTGGGCTGACATCAGTGTGGGCTGACTGGTGTGGGGTGGCATCATGGGGGTGGCATCAGTGTGGGGGTGGCATCAGTGTGGGCTGACATCAGTGTGGGCTGACATCAGTGTGGGCTGACATCAGTGTGGGGTGACATCAGTGGGTGGCATCAGTGTGGGCTGATACTCAGTGTGGGGTGGCATCAGTGTGGGGTGGCATCAGTGCGGTGGCATCAGTGTGGGTGGCATCAGTGTGGGGTGGCATCAGTGTGGGCTGACACTGCGTGGGGTGGCATCAGTGTGGGGTGGCATCAGTGTGGGGTGGCATCAGAGTGGGGTGGCATTAGTGGGCTGATATCAGTGTGGGCTGATATCAGTGTGGGGTGGCATCAGTGTGGGCTGATATCAGTGTGGGCTGACATCAGTGTGGGCTGATATCAGTGGGGGTGACATCAGTGTGGGCTGATATCAGTGTGGGGTGGCATCAGTGTGGGGTGGCATCAGTGTGGTGGTATTAGGTGGGCTGACATCAGTGTGGGGTGACATCAGTGTGGGGTGGCATCAGTGTGGGTGGCATCAGTGTGGGGTGGCATCAGTGGGCTGATACTCAGTGTGGGGTGGCATCAGTGTGGGGTGGCATCAGTGCGGGTGGCATTAGTGTGGGCTGGCATCAGTGGGCTGATATCAGTGCAGCGATATCAGGTGTGGCATCAGTGTGGGTGGCATCAGTGGGGTGGCATCAGTGTGGGCTGATATCAGTGTGGTGACATCAGTGGGGTGGCATCAGTGTGGTGGCATCAGTGTGGGTGGCATCAGTGTGGGTGGCATTAGCGTGGGCTGACATCAGTGAGTGACATCAGTGCGGCTGACATCAGTGTGGGCTGATATCAGTGTGGGCTGACATCAGTGGGCTGACATCAGTGTGGGCTGATACTAGTGTGGGTGGCATCAGTGGGGTGGCATTAGTGTGGCTGATATCAGTGTGGGCTGACATCAGTGTGGGGTGGCATCAGTGTGGGCTGACATCAGTGTGGGTGGCATTAGTGTGGGCTGACATCAGTGTGGGCTGACATCAGTGTGGGTGGCATCAGAGTGGGGTGGCATCAGTGTGGCTGATATCAGTGTGGGCTGGCATCAGTGTGGGTGGCATCAGTGCGTGAGTGGCATCAGCGTGGGGTGGCATCAGTGTGGGTTGACATCAGTGTGGGTGGCATCAGGTGGGGTGGCATCAGTGTGGGGTGACATGTGGGCTGACATCAGTGTGGGCTGATATCAGTGTGGGGTGGCATTAGTGTGGGCTGATATCAGTGTGGGCTGATATCAGTGGTGCAGTGGGGTGGCATCAGCGTGGGGTGATCAGTGTGGGCTGACATCAGTGTGGGCTGATCATCAGTGTGGGGTGGCATCAGTGTGGGGTGGCATCAGTGTGGGTGGCATCAGTGTGGGGTGGCATCAGTGGGCTGACATCAGTGTGGGTGGCATCAGTGTGGGGTGGCATCAGTGTGGGTGGCATCAGTGTGGGCTGACATCAGTGTGGGCTGATACTCAGTGGGTGGCATTAGTGTGGGCTGACATCAGTGTGGGTGATATCAGTGTGGGCTGACATCAGTGTGGGCTGATATCAGTGTGGGGTGGCATCAGTGTGGGGTGGCATCAGTGTGGGCTGGCATCAGTGTGGGCTGACATCAGTGTGGCTGATATCAGTGTGGGTGGCATCAGTGTGGGTGGCATTAGTGTGGGCTGATATCAGTGTGGGCTGATATCAGTGTGGGGTGGCATCAGAGTGGGGTGGCATCAGTGTGGGCTGATATCAGTGTGTGGCATCAGTGGGTGGCATCAGTGTGGGCTGATATCAGTGGTGGCATCAGGTGGGGTGGCACCAGTGTGGGCGGCATCAGATGGTGATTAGGTGGGCTGACATCAGTGTGGGCTGATATCAGTGTGGGGTGGCATTAGTGTGGGCTGACATCAGTGTGGGCTGATATCAGTGTGGGTTGGCATCAGTGTGGGGTGACATCAGTGTGGGTGGCATCAGTGTGGGCTGGCATCAGTGTGGCTGACATCAGTGTGGGGTGATGCATCAGTGTGGGTGGCATCAGTGTGGGGTGGCATCAGTGTGGGCTGATATCAGTGTGGGCTGGCATCAGCGTGGGCTGGCATCAGTGTGGTGACATCAGTGTGGGGTGGCATCAGTGTGGTGGCATCAGTGTGGGCTGATCACAGTGGGCTGGATATCAGTGTGGGCTGGACATCAGTGTGGGCTGGCATCAGTGTGGGCTGATATCAGTGTGGGTGGCATCAGTGTGGGTGGCATCAGTGTGGGCTGACATCAGTGTGGGGTGGCATCAGTGTGGGGTGGCATCAGTGTGGGCTGATATCAGTGTGGGGTGGCATCAGTGTGGGCTGACATCAGTGTGGGCTGATATCAGTGTGGTGACATCAGTGTGGGGTGGCATCAGTGTGGGCTGACATCAGTGTGGGGTGGCATCAGTGTGGGGTGGCATCAGTGTGGGCTGACATCAGTGTGGGGTGGCATCAGTGTGGGTGGCATCAGTGTGGGCTGACATCAGTGTGGGTGGCATCAGTGTGGGGTGGCATCAGTGCGTGGGTGGCATCAGTGTGGGTGGCATCAGTGTGGGGTGGCATTAGGTGTGGACTATCAGTGTGGGCTGATATCAGTGTGGGGTGGCATCAGTGTGGGTGGCATCAGTGTGGGGTGGCATTAGTGTGGGCTGACATCAGTGTGGGTGGCATCAGTGGGGTGGCATCAGTGTGGGGTGGCATCAGTGTGGGTGGCATCAGTGTGGGGTGGCATCAGTGCGGCTGACATCAGTGTGGGGTGACATCAGTGTGGGGTGACATCAGTGGGCTGATATCAGTGTGGGCTGACATCAGTGTGGGCTGATATCAGTGTGGGTGGCATCAGTGTGGGGTGGCATCAGTGGGGTGGTACTGGCGATCAGTGGGCTGACATCAGTGTGGGTGGCATCAGTGTGGGCTGATATCAGTGTGGGGTGGCATCAGTGTGGGGTGACATCAGTGTGGGCTGACATCAGTGTGGGGTGGCATCAGAGTGGGTGGCATCAGTGGGTGACATCAGTGTGGGATGATCAGTGTGGGGTGGCATCAGTGTGGGTGGCATCAGTGTGGGGTGGCATCAGAGTGGGGTGGCATCAGTGTGGGTGGCATCAGTGTGGGTGACATCAGTGTGGGGTGGCATCAGTGGGGTGGCATCAGAGTGGGCTGATATCAGTGTGGGCTGATATCAGTGTGGGCTGACATCAGTGTGGGGTGGCATCAGTGTGGGCTGATATCAGTGTGGGCTGACATCAGTGTGGGTGGACATCAGAGTGGGGTGGCATCAGTGTGGGTGGCATTAGTGTGGGCTGACATCAGTGTGGGCTGGCATCAGTGTGGGGTGGCATCAGTGTGGGTGGCATCAGTGTGGGGTGGCATCAGAGTGGGGTGGCATCAGTGTGGGCTGACATCAGTGTGGGTGGCATCAGTGTGGGGTGGCATCAGTGTGGGCTGGCATCAGTGTGGGGTGGCATCAGTGGGTGGCATCAGTGTGGGCTGATATCAGCGTGGGGTGGCATCAGTGTGATGACATCAGTGTGGGGTGCATCAGGCGTGGCTGACATCAGTGTGGGCTGACATCAGTGTGGGTGGCATACGTGGCTGCATGTGGGCTGACATCAGTGTGGGGTGGCATCAGTGGGGTGGCATCAGTGTGGGCTGACATCAGTGTGGCTGACATCAGTGGGTGGCATCAGTGTGGGGTGGCATCAGTGTGGGTGGCATCAGTGTGGGCTGACATCAGTGTGGGCTGACATCAGCGTGGGCTGATATCAGTGGGCTGACATCAGTGTGGGCTGACATCAGTGTGGGGTGGCATCAGTGTGGGTGGCATCAGTGTGGGCTGATATCAGTGTGGGGTGGCATCAGTGTGGGTGGCATCAGTGTGGGTGACATCAGTGTGGGTGTGCATCAGTGTGGGGTGGCATCAGTGTGGTGGCATCAGTGTGGGGTGGCATCAGTGTGGGGTGGCATCAGTGTGGTGACATCAGTGTGGGTGGCATCAGAGTGGGTGGCATCAGTGTGGGCTGATGACATCAGTGTGGGCTGACATCAGTGTGGGGTGGCATCAGTGGGGTGGCATCAGTGTGGGTGGCACATCAGTGGGGCTGGCATCAGTGTGGTGACATCAGTGTGGGTGGCATCAGTGGGCTGACATCAGTGCGGGGTGCATCAGTGGGGTGGCATCATGTGGGTGGCATTAGTGTGGGGTGGCATTAGTGTGGGCTGATATCAGTGTGGGGTGGCATCAGTGTGGGGTGGCATCAGTGGGGTGACATCAGTGGTGGCATCAGTGTGGGGTGGCATTAGTGGCTGGCATCAGTGTGGGCTGATACTCAGTGGGGCTGGCATCAGTGTGGGCCGACATCAGTGTGGGCTGACATCAGTGTGGGCTGGCATCAGTGGGGTGGCATCAGTGGGGTGGCATTAGTGTGGGTGGCATTAGTGGGGTGGCATCAGTGTGGGCTGACATCAGTGGGGTGACATCAGTGTGGGCTGATATCAGTGGGTGGCATCAGTGTGGGCTGACATCAGGTGTGGGCTGACATCACCGTGGGGTGGCATCAGGAGTGGGCATCAGTGTGGGCTGATTAACAGTGTGGGCTGGTATCAGTGTGGGGTGGCATCAGTGGGGTGGCACTGTGATGGGGGTGGCACTCCAGATGGGTGGCATCAGGTGCGGCTGATGATCAGGTGCACTGGTGGGTGGCATCAGGAGCGGGGTGTAAGACCAGTGTGGGCCGATTAGATCAGTGTGGGCTGATCAGTGTGGGCAGATTTGGGTGGGCTGACATCAGTGTGGGCTGATCAGTGTAAGTAGCATCAGTGTGGGGTGGCATCAGTGTGGGGTGGCATCAGTGTGGGGCTGGCATCAGTGTGGCTGGCATCAGTGTGGGCTGGCATCACAGAGTGGGGTGGCATCAGTGGGGTGGCATCAGTGTGGGGTGGCACTCAGTGTGGGCTGATTATCAGTGTGGTGGCATCAGTGCGGGGGTGGCATCAGTGTGGGGCTTACAGTGGGCTGACATCAGTGTGGGTTGACATCAGTGTGGGTGGCATTAGTGGGGTGGCATCAGTGTGGGCTGACATCAGTGTGGGTGGTGGGGTGGCATCAGATGGGGTAGACATCAGTGTGTGGCATCAGTGTGGGGCTGACATCAGTAAGCGGCATTATTGCATCAGTGTACTGATATCGGGGTGGCATCAGCGTGGGGTGGCATCAGTGCGGGTGGCATCAGTGTGGGCTGACATCAGTGTGGGCTGACATCAGTGGGCTGATGATCGTGGGGTGGCATTAGCGGGCTGACATCAGTGTAAGATTACACAGAGGGAAGTGGCATTAGTGCGGCTGACATCAGTGGGCTGGCATCAGTGTCAATGTAAGATTAGTGGTGGCATCAGTGGGCTGATATCAGTGTGGGCTGATATCAGTGTGGGGTGATATCAGTGTGGGGTGGCATCAGTGTGGGGTGGTATCAGTGGCTGATATCAGTGTGGGTGGTATCAGTGTGGGGGTGGCATCAGTGTGGCTGATATCAGGTGTGGGCTGACATCAGTGGGTGACATCAGTGGGCATCAGTGTAAGTGAGTATCAGTGTAAGTGATATCAGTGTGGGGTGGCATCAGTGTGGTGACATCAGTGTGTGGTGGCATTAGTGTATTGACATCAGTGTGGGGTGACATCAGTGTGGGGGTGCATCAGTGGGGTGGCATTAGTGTGGGTGGCACTAGTGGGCTGATTACCAGTGTGGGCAGCATCAGGTGTGGGGTGGCATCCAGTGGGGTGGCATTAGTGTAAGTATTAGTGTGGGCTGACATCAGTGGGGTGACATCAGTGTGGCGGCATCAGTGTGGGGTGGCATCATGTGGGGTGACACTGCGTGGTGGCATCAGTGTGTGGCATTAGTGGGGTGGCATCAGGTGTGGGCACAGTGGGCTGACATCAGTGGGTGACATCAGTGCGGGCTGACATCAGTGTGGGCTGACATCAGTGTGGGCTGACACTGTGGGGTGGCATCAGAGCGGGGGTGGCATCAGTGTGGGCTGATATCGGCGCTGATATCAGTGTGGGCTGGCATCAGGGGTGGCATCAGTGTGGGTGGCACTGAGGTGGGTGGCACGTATGTGGTGGCACTCAGTGCGGGCTGATGATCAGTGTAGGCATCAGGCGTGGGGTGGCATCAGTGGGGTGGCATCAGAGGTATTGAGTGTGGCTGATATCAGTGTGGCTGGCATCAGTGTGGGGTGGCACAGTGGGCTGATTATCGTGCGTGGGCTGACATCATGGCTGACATCAGGCGGGCGACATCAGTGTGGTGGCATCAGTGGGGTGGCATCAGTGTGGCTGATATCAGTGTGGGGTGGCATCAGTGGGGTGGCATCAGTGTGGGCTGATATCAGTGTGGGG
>NW_027035687.1:5000-11295 GCF_034236695.1 Oncorhynchus nerka
CAACCACCTAAAAGGAAGCGATTCACAAACCTTCCATAACAAAGCCATCACCTACAGAGAGATGAACCTGGAGAAGAGTCCCTAAGCAAGCTGGTCCTGGGGCTCTGTTCACAAACACAAACACACCCTACAGAACCCAGGACAACAGCAATAATTAGACCCAACTAAATCATGAGAGGAAACAAAAGATAATTACTTAACACATTGGAAAGAATTAACTAAAAACAGAGCAAATCCAGAATGCTATTTGGCCCTACACAGAGAGTACACAGCGGCAGAATACCTGACCACTGTGACTGACCCAAAATTAAGGAAAGCTTTGACTATGTGCACAGACTCAGTGACATAGCCTGCTATTGAGAAAGGCCGCCGTAGGCAGACATGGCTCAGAGAAGACAGGCTATGTGCTCACTGCCCACAAATGAGGTGGAAACTGAGCCTGCACTCTCCTAACCTCCTGCCCAATACTATGACCATATTAGAGAGACATATTTCCCCCAGATTACACAGATCCACAAAGAATTCGAAAACAAATCCAATTTTGAAAACTCCCATATCTTTTGGGTGAAATTCCACAGTGTGCCATCACAGCAGCAATATTTGTGACCTGTTGCTACGAGAAAAGAACTAACCAGTGAAGAACAAACACCATTGTAAATACAACCCATATTTATGCTTATTCATTTATCTTGTGTCCTTTAACTATTTGTACATTGTATATATATATATAATATGACATTTGTAATGTCTTTTTACTGTTTTTGAAAACTTCTGTATGTGTAATGTTTATAATTTTTGTTTTTTTCACTTTATATATTCACTTTGTATGTTGTCTACCTCACTTGCTTAGCAATGTTACTTATGTTCCCTATGCCAATAAAGCCATGAATTGAATTGAATTGAGAGAGAGAGAGAGAGAGAGAGAGAGGAGAGAGAGAGGGAGGGAGGAGGGAGAGAGAGAGAGAGAGAGAGGAGAGAGAGAGAGAGAGAGAGAGAGAGAGGAGGGGAGAGAGGAGGAGGGATCAGAGGGAGGGAGGAAAGAGACAGCAAGAGAATCACAAGAATAGAAAGATAGAGAGAGAGGAGGAGGGAGGGAGGAGAGGGAGAGAGAGAAATCCAGAGAGAGAACAGCAAGAGAATCACAAGAAGAAAAGTAGAGGGAGGGAGAGTGAGATAGAGAGAGAGGGATACACGGGAGACAGAGAGAGAGGATGGGAGAGAGAGAGAGAGAGAGAGAGAGAGGGAGGGAGGGAGGGAGGGAGGGAGGGAGGGAGAGAGAGAGAGAGAGAGAGAGGGGAGGGAGGGAGGGAGGGAGAGAGAGAGAGAGAGAGAGAGAGAGAGAGAGAGAGAGGGGGAGAGGAGGGAGGGGGAGGGAGAGGGAGGGAGGGAGGGAGGGAGGGAGGGAGGGAGGGAGGGAGGGAGGGAGGGAGGGAGGGAGAGAGAGAGAGAGAGAAATCCAGACGTATAAAAAAGAACAGCAAGAGAATCACAAGAAAGAAAGAGAGAGAGAGCGAGAGGGAGGGAGAGCGAGATAGAGAGAGAGGGAGGGAGAGTGAGATAGAAAGAGGGATAGGGAGACAGAGAGGGAGAGGAGGAGAGCGAGATGAGATAGAAAGAGAGAGAGGGAGGGAGGGAGGGAGATTACATAATACATATTATTAATATTAGAGAGACTTTTTAGAGAGAGGGAGGGATATTTAGAGGGGAGGGAGGGAGAGAGAGAGAGATACAGAGAGAGAGAGAGAGAGAGGGAGGGAGGGAGGGAGGGAGGGAGGGGGGAGGGAGGGAGGGAGGGAGAGAGAGAGAGAGAGAGGAGGGAGGGAGAGAAATCCAGATTATAAAAAAGAACAGCAAAGAGAATCACAAGAAAGAAAGAGAGAGAGAGAGAGAGGGAGGGAGAGGAAGCGAGAGAGAGAGAGAGAGAGAGAGAGGGAGGGAGCGCAGATAGAGAGAGAGAGAGAGAGAGAGGAGGGAGAGAGGAGGGAGAGAGAGAGGGAGGGAGGAGGGAGAGAGGAGAGAGAGAGAGAGAGAGAGAGAGAGAGAGAGAGAGAGAGAGAGAGAGGGAGGAGGGAGGGAGGGAGGGAGGGAGGAGGGAGAGAGAGAGAGAGAGGAGGGAGGGAGGGAGGGAGGGAGGGAGGGAGGGAGGGAGGAGGGAGAGAGAGAGAGAGGGAGGAGGGAGGAGGAGAGAAATCCAGACGTATAAAAAAGAACAGCAAGAGAATCACAAGAAAGAAAGAGAGAGAGAGAGAGGGAGGGAGAGCGAGATAGAGAGAGAGGGAGGGAGAGAGAGAGAGAGAGAGAGAGAGAGAGAGAGAGGGAGGGAGGGAGAGTGAGATAGAAAGAGGGATAGGGAGACAGAGAGAGAGAGAGAGAGAGAGCGAGAGCGAGATAGAGAGAGAGAGAGAGAGGAGGGAGGGAGGGAGGGAGAGAGAGAGAGAGAGAGAGAGGGAGGGAGGGAGAGAGAGGGAGGGAGGGAGAGAGAGAGAGAGAGAGGAGGGAGGGAGGGAGGGAGGGAGGGAGGGAGGGAGGGAGTGGGAGGGAGGGAGAGAGAGAGAGAGAGAGAGAGAGAGGGAGGGAGGGAGAGAATCAGACGTATAAAAAAGAACAGCAAGAGAATCACAAGAAAGAAAGAGAGAGAGAGAGAGGGAGGGAGAGCGAGATAGAGAGAGAGAGAGAGAGAGGGAGGGAGCGCGAGATAGAGAGAGAGAGAGAGAGAGAGAGAGAGAGAGGGAGGGAGAGAGAGAGAGGGAGGGAGGGAGAGAGAGAGAGAGAGAGAGAGAGAGAGAGAGAGAGAGAGAGAGAGGGAGGGAGGGAGAGAGATAGAGAGAGAGAAATCCAGACATATAAAAAAGAACAGCAAGAGAATCACAAGAAAAAGAAACTTCCCAGCAGTTCTTGAAGTGTGACAGTGAGATATTGAAAATATGTCCCAAATGGCATCCTATTTCCTATATATTTCACTGGTCAAAGAGGCACACTGCAGAGAATAGGTGCCATTTGGGAAGCACCTGGCTGAATATGCATTGTGTCGTTGAGGGGCTGTGGATGAATACAAACACTAAAAGAGGTATTTAATAGTCCAGCGGGCCAAATCACCTTCTGGGGATTAATTAATACAAAGCTCTGCTACTGCAACTCTGCTCTCCATCGTTGCCGGAACTACTTCCAACACTTCAGGGGGAATGAATTTAGAAAAACACAGAGGGGGAGGAAAGAGGGGGAAAATAAATGACTTCTATGACTTCTGTAGGATAGAAAAACATGCTCTTTTTCTTTTTCATTTTATTTTCTATACCTCTCACATTCTCATATAAAAAGGAGGAGGAGAAGTACCGGCAATTAAGTAATATGCAATACAATGACAAATCTATTTCCTTCAGATTTATGAGCAGCCCAAAGTCCATATTAACCTGTTCCATTACCATGAATGGATGATTTGTTTGGACATGAAGTACATATAATAGCTTTTGAAATTGGATGGTAGCACAACATTACTGGAATCCCTATAGGGACACAATAGAAAAGGAATCTCAATATTATGGAGTAGAATCTATATTATTACATCGGTACAATCCTGTGTATTACATCAATCTGTGTATTACATCAGCCCAGTCTAGCCATGAGTAGAATCCATATTGACCCCATCTGTAAAATCCTGTGTATTACATGAGTAGAATCCTGTGTATTACATCTGTAGAATCTGTATCCTGTATTACATCAGTAGAATCCTGTATTACATGAGAGCAGAATCCTGTGTATTACATTAGTAAAATCTTTTATTCTTACATCAATAGTAAAGATCTGTGTGCATGCAGTAAAATCTTTGTATTACATCAGTAGAATCATGTGTATTACATTAGTAAAATCCTGTGTATTCATCAGTAGAATCATTGTAGAATCCTGTGTATTACATCAGTAAATCCTGTGTTACATCAGTAGAATCCTGTGTATTACATGAGTAAATCCTTTGTATTACATCACATTTAACATTACATTTAAGTCATTTGGCAGAGCGTCTTATCCAGAGCGACTTACAAATTGGTGCGTTCACCTTAAGACATCCAGTGGAACAGCCACTTTACAATAGTGCATCTAAATCTTTTTAAAGGGGGGGGGGGGGGGTGAGGAAGGATTACTTTTATCTATCTCAGGAAATTCCTGAAAGAGGTGGGGTTTCAGGTGTCTCCGGAAGGTGGTGATTGACTCCGCTGTCCTGGCGTCGTGAGGGAGTTTGTTCCACCATTGGGGGCCAGAGCAGCGAACAGTTTTGACTGGGCTGCGCTGGGAACTGTACTTCCTCAGTGGTAGGGAGGCGAGCAGGCCAGAGGGTGGATGAACGCAGTGCCCTTGTTTGGGTGTAGGGCCTGATCAGAGCCTGGAGGTACTGAGGTGCCGTTCCCCTCACAGCTCCATAGGCAAGCACCATGGTCTTGTAGCGGATGCGAGCTTCAACTGGAAGCCAGTGGAGAGAGCGGAGGAGCGGGGTGACGTGAGAGAACTTGGGAAGGTTGAACACCAGACGGGCTGCGGCGTTCTGGATGAGTTGTAGGGGTTTAATGGCACAGGCAGGGAGCCCAGCCAACAGCGAGTTGCAGTAATCCAGACGGGAGATGACAAGTGCCTGGATTAGGACCTGCGCTGCTTCCTGTGTGAGGCAGGGTCATACTCTGCGGATGTTGTAGAGCATGAACCTACAAGAACGGGCCACCGCCTTGATGTTAGTTGAGAACGACAGGGTGTTGTCCAGGATCACGCCAAGGTTCTTAGCGCTCTGGGAGGAGAACACAATGGAGTTGTCAACCGTGATGGCGAGATCATGGAACGGGCAGTCCTTCCCCGGGAGGAAGAGCAGCTCCGTCTTGCCGAGGTTCAGCTTGAGGTGGTGATCCGTCATCCACACTGATATGTCTGCCAGACATGCAGAGATGCGATTCGCCACCTGGTCATCAGAAGGGGAAAGGAGAAGATTAATTGTGTGTCGTCTGCATAGCAATGATAGGAGAGACCATGTGAGGTTATGACAGAGCCAAGTGACTTGGTGTATAGCGAGAATAGGAGAGGGCCTAGAACAGAGCCCTGGGGACGCCAGTGGTGAGAGCGCGTGGTGAGGAGACAGATTCTCGCCACGCCACCTGGTAGGAGACGACCTGTCAGGTAGGGCGCAATCAAGCGTGGGCCGCGCCGGAGATGCCCAACTCGGAGAGGGTGGAGAGGAGGATCTGAAGGTCATTCTGAGAGATAGCGGGAGCTGGCCCAAGGACTGGCGTTCAAGATTTTGGAGAGAAAGAAAGAAGGGATACTGGTCTGTAGTTGTTGACATCGGAGGGATCGAGTGTAGGTTTTTCAGAAGGGGTGCAACTCTCGCTCTCTTGAAAAACGGAAAAGGGCATGTAAGCGGTCAAGAATGAAGTTGATAAGCGAGAGTAAGGGTAGAAGAGGTCTCGGAAATGGTCTGGAAGAAGGAGGGATAAGATCCAAGCCAGGCAGGCAGGTTGTTAGAGGCGACGGCCCGTCACAAAACGCAAGATTTCATCTGGAGAGAGAGGGAGAAAGAAGTCAGAGCACAGGGTAGGGCAGTGTGAGCAGAACCAGCGGTGTCGTTTGACTTAGCAAGCGAGGATCGGATGTCGTCGACCTTCTTTTCAAAATGGTTGACGAAGTCGTCTGCAGAGAGGGAGGGGGAGGGGGAGGAGGATAAAGGAGGGAGGAGAAGGTGGCAAAAGAGCTTCCTAGGGTTAGAGGCAGATGCTTGGACTTTAGAGTGGTAGAAAGTGGCTTTAGCAGCAGAGACAGAAGAGGAAAATGTAGAGAGGAGGGAGTGAAAGGATGCCAGGTCCGCAGGGAGGCGAGTTTTCCTCCATTTCCGCTCGGCTGCCCGGAGCCCTGTTCTGTGAGCTCGCAATGAGTCGTCGAGCCACGGAGCAGGAGGGGAGGACCGAGCCGGCCTGGAGGATAGGGGACATAGAGAATCAAGGGATGCAGAAAGGGAGGAGAGGAGGGTTGAGGAGGCAGAATCAGGAGATAGGTTGGAGAAGGTTTGAGCAGAGGGAAGAGATGATAGGATGGAAGAGGAGAGAGTAGCGGGGGAGAGAGAGCGAAGATTGGGACGGCGCGATACCATCCGAGTAGGGGCAGTGTGGGAAGTGTTGGATGAGAGCAAGAGGGAAAAGGATACAAGGTAGTGGTCGGAGACTTGGAGGGAGTTGCAGTGAGGTTAGTGGAAGAACAGCATCTAGTAAAGATGAGGTCGAGCGTATTGCCTGATATTCTACATCAGTAGAATCATGTGTATTAC